>NW_009224463.1:0-1985 GCF_000690835.1 Fulmarus glacialis | reverse complement strand
GCGTCCCCCCGTCCCAGGGGCCGGCTGCCGGACTCCATTTGCCGGCGAGGGCTGCAGCGCTGCACTGGCATCATCCTGCTCTTCCTCCCCCTGGCCCCCAGCCCTGCTGCAAAACCACTGTTTAACATTACCGAAACATTTATAGTTTAGGAACGCTGGTTATCAGGCGTGCCTGCCTCCAGATAAACACCGTCCAGAAAAAAACCACCGCATATACACAAGCTACGTAAGGGAAGACCGCAGTATTACACTTACAGGACAGATACATTATATTTTTCTTCCGAAATGCACGTAGGTATGGAAAAATAAAGAGTATTTCTTTCAGGTTTTATTACAGTGACTATTTTATTAACAGTATTAATACTACTATACCTATCTACACGTCTTGGGTTTTCACTTTTCAGTAGAAATATAAAAAAAAAAATGAGGGTGCACAAGTACATTTTCACAGTGCGCTGAATTTTTTTTTTATTTACAAGATAGCTTCTTATAGTGAATAAAAACAAAATAATGTGCTGGTTGAAATAACTGATTGGATTAAAAGGTGCTGTAAAAAGAATCCCTAAACGTTCTACTGCGGCCTCATAACAGACAATAAACAAGGAGAAACGACTAATTACTTATAGATCAAAATATAGATTATATAAATCAAAATACTTCTGGGGAAAAATGTATTTCAGTTCAAAGTTCTTGGATTTTTTTTTCCAGGAAGGTGTTTTTTTTTTTTTTTCCCTACTGTAAAGAAATGCCAATGTTCACGTTTTTGTATCCACCCAGAGTCAAATATTTAAAAATTTCCGGGGACATAGAATAATAATTCTTGAAGATTATTTGAGGTTTGAAATAAGCAGAGTCCTTTAAAAAGTATCTATTGTACGGTCTGCAGGAGAAAAAATAAACAACAACAACAAAAAAACCCAGTTCAGATGACAAGAAATCATCTGTTGAAAATAAAAAATAGAACCGAAAGACATCTCCAAGCAAATATATTCCTTTCTATCCCCACTAGTTTGCGATGTTTTAAATTTGCTATCAAGATAGATCCTCCACAGAGCTTCCTTCATTACTGATGTCTCTGAAATCCTTATTCAGTACCTTCGAGGTTTATTATTACTTTTTGACATTAAATGCATTGCTTAAAAACATACAGTAATTGTACTTTTTTTTTTTTTCACTATGGTTTACCTGAGCAGTCATTCAACATACAGTTTGGATTGCAATGGAAGAAAACCAGCTTATGTGTCCACATCGACCTCCTCACGTTAACCAGCGCTCGCATCATGGCCACGAAGAGTCTTCTCAGCTAGTAAGGTCGTAGAAGCACTTACAAGTTTCTCAGAAAATCGTGTGTCTCAATTGAAAATGTATCTCTCGGGGCTGGGCGTGTGGGCTTTACAGTCTGTCAGTGATACTGGCTGGCTGCTTGGGATTTCAGGAGAACTGTCAGTTTTAACCATTTTGCTACAGCAATATTAAAAAAAAAAAAAAGCAAGCTATAATTCCAAAGATACAGATCTCTTGTTCTGAAAGAAGAGGTTCATTGTCTTTTCTCTTTTTAATTATTATTAATAATTATTTTAATCTGAACACGAAAAAAAAAGTTCTGAAACTTTTGAGTTGCTGCTTCTCCATTTTTAATCCATTAACTGGTAGTCTTCAATTTGTTGATCACTTTTTTCTCTTTGACCCTTCTGTTTTGGAACCAGATTGTGACCTGTCTCTCTGACAGATTTGTAGTCGCCGATATCCTCCTCCGTTTGTCTTTGGTTATGAATTTATTTGTAGCATATTCCCTTTCGAGTTCTTTTAACTGGACCTTTGTGTAAGGCACTCGTTTCTTTCTCCCACGTCTGTACGAGTTCGCATCGGAGGGATGCGAAACGACGTCTGGAACAGAAAAACCATGCAGGCAAGCGTTAGAAAATCTCTCGAACCGCTTAGGACATCTTCAAGTGGTAGAGGGGTTAGAGTTACAGCGCACTCCT
>NW_009224462.1:0-12698 GCF_000690835.1 Fulmarus glacialis | reverse complement strand
GCTGTGGTTTGACTTCGGTCCCACCCGTGTTTTTCTGCTTCAGGCTTAACTGCTGTCAGCCTTTTCCCATCCATACAAACCCCGTACGTACGCAAAGTCTTATTAAGAAGGAATTGGTCTGAATGTTGACACATTTTGGGGGAGGGAAGCCTTCTTTTAGCTGAACTCCTTCGTCCACCTCTAGTACCTCCTCTGCCCCAAAGAAAGGGCCGTTCTCATTCACTTCTTTCACTGCAGTTAATTAGTAAGTCGGAGCCAGCCCGTCCTCAGGAGCTGGTAGTTCCCTTAATCTCTCTGTTGCTAGGGCATGCCGACATGCTCCACTGGTACCAGTTCCAGCGTGATGTGGGGGATTGTGGAAAGAAAGGGGAAAGGGCTGATCAAACAGAGTCCGGTTTAAAAAAAAAAAAAAAGAAAAAAAAAAAAGCAGCAGCTCTTTTTGATGAGGCTGAGAAGCTCACAATGGGGGAAAGCACAGGGTGAATGATAAGGCCTAAAGGAGCTCATTAAATTGAGGCAAGCTGAGCAGAGTTATCTTATTTCACTCCCTTTCTCCTGCCACCCCTGTGATGGAGAACTCTTTTATCAAAGGGGGGGGACAGGATCACTTCCTTGCAAAAGGTTTGATAGAAATAAATGTATAATTGTTTTCCTGAAAGTTTTTGTAAATGAACCCTTTAAACACTTGTAAAGCAAGCTGGAGCCTCAGGAAAGGGTGCTGCTTGACAGAAGTGTAGGCTGCAGGTGAGAGAGGTCCCATAGCCC
This sequence comes from Fulmarus glacialis, assembly GCF_000690835.1. Lineage (NCBI taxonomy): Eukaryota > Metazoa > Chordata > Aves > Procellariiformes > Procellariidae > Fulmarus > Fulmarus glacialis. The sequence goes on along the minus strand of NW_009224462.1, from coordinate 11,933 downwards.
ATTACCGTTTCCTCCTCTCAGCTCATCCAGCCCCCTGAGAAATAGCAAGATAAAAGTTAAGTAGGACACATGGGCCTCAGGGACAATAGAGTTCAAATCTGAATGCAAACGTGAAATGTTTGCCTTGGAAATGGTGTTGCTTACTTTATTTGCTCTGCACCAGCCTTTACAAAACCAGAGCGAGCATGAGATTTGAAAAGATTCATGCACTGAAACAAAGTGCTGCCTAGCAAAACCTCACATTGTTCTTTCCTTGGGATCTCTGGCAAGTGCCTTTCCTCTGACTGTGGCCAGTGTTTGCTGCTGCAGGAGAACAGGGATCCCACCACAACATGTCTCAGTGAACGCAGATATCTTGGAGAGCTAGAGGACGCAAGAGGCTGCAGGCTGATAGGGAAGCTTCTCAGAAGCTTCTGCTGTGTTCAGCAGAAGAAACCAGGGTAGGGCTTAATCCCTCGCTGGCAACAAGGACAGTGGCAGAGTGCAGTAATTGACAGTGCATTCTTTCATTTAATCTGAAAATTAGCCAGATTGCTTATCAGAGTCCGCATGAATGATGGATCACAATCAGCAGCGAGCACCTGCCCCACACATCCTCTTGCTCATGAGAGTCATGAGATGTGCACTCACTTTGATGTGAGGCTTCTCTTCTTGCGGGGACAGAACGGGGTGGCGTGACTGCGGTCCTGCCGGCCGGCATAGCTCTGGGTGCTGGCGAGGGGGCAGTGGTGGCAAACCTCACGTTTTCTCTGCAAAACTCTGCCAGCCTTAGCTAGAAAATTTCCACAGATTCTTGCTGGTTTCACTTGATCCTTTCCTCCATGGGCCCTAAAGGAGGCTGTTTTTTTGGAAAGCTACCTCATAGTTCTTATTAAAAAGCAATCCATTATTGTAAATAATTATGTTAACCTCCCTCGCCTTGAGGTCCTTCTCCCTACCTTAATACCTCCCTCTGGCCAAGAATTCCCCTTTTGCTGTGCAGGTGAGGCACATGGGCTGCTCATTTCCACTGCAGGGATAAAGTTAGCTATTTCCAAATATAAGGTCAGGCTTTAAATGTGCAAATACGTTTTTATTAATCTCTCCTCCTACTTCTAGTAGTTTCCCCTCCCCTCCAGCTATAGGAGCACACAGGGACCCTTGCTGCATGGAGAGCGCCGGATTTTCCACATGGCAGCTCAGCCTGAGTACAGCTTTACTGTTTTGATCCCTTTCAGGTATCAGCCCATCCTTCTGCAGGCTGTTGTTAAGACAATCCTTTTTTTGCCAAGGAATTCCCTCTGAAGAGGGATCAGGTGTTTGGCATCTAGCACATCCCCCGCTCTCATTTCTCTGTCCTCCAGTCTTTCTATCACAGCTTTTGCCAGCAGGACTGTAGCCAAAGGTATGATGAGACACGGTGGGGTGGGGGGGTGTCACAGTTGTCCCTTCCTTCCTTTGCCTGGCTGAGCCATGCTAGCAAACAGGCAGGTTTTGTTAATATAATCTGAATCAGTAAAAGCATTCCTCGCATAAACATAGCTTTAGATAGCGGGATGTCCTGGTAGGGGGAAACTTTGTTTGCTAGGGACCTTTCATTAATGTTGGTCATCATATATTCACGTGTGTGTGGGCATGCACATGGTAGCGTGCTGCCCCTTCATTCACCCCACCCGCCTCCACTCATTTGGGGTCTCATGCAGAGCAGGCAAATCGAGTTCAGTGAGGCTTTGTTTGCTCAATGTGATATGGATTTGTAAAAAAGAGATGGAGACATAGGCCATTGTAGTCTTCTGGAGGAAGAGATCTCATCCATTACCCTATACCACTATCTGGTTTAATGTCATTTTATACCCATTTTGTACCTGGTGTTAACAGTGGTAACATGTGCAGGACTGTGAAGAACTTGTCTGTTGTTTGGGGGATTTAATGCCCCCCGACTCTTTGCCAGCTTGACAATACACCTCTCTCTCTTCTTTCCAAGCATGGTGGGTTTTTTTCCTTGTTTCTTGACAAGTAGTCTCTGATGATTCCTTATAAAAACTGGAAATGTCTCTGTCATGCTTTCTTGCTTTTTAGATGTGATACATTATGTGCCTCTGTGCATCAGTCTCTTTACACACGGGTCACACATGATTTATGCATATTGACATGGGAAGAAGTAAGACAAGACAAAACAAGATCCAGTGGCTGAAAGCACAACAAATTCAGACCAGAAGGCGTGTTAAGAGAGGCTGGACAGTGCTAAATTGGCTCAATTTGCCCACGCTGAGAAAGAGAGGTAATTTTTCTAGCATGGAAAATTGTCATGCTAAGGTTGGATAACAACTCTGTTATAGGAGGCCAACACAGCCGTTATGGTTTGCTCCTTCTAATGTTAACCTCTAACAATCCATAAATATTGTGTACGTTTCCATATACAGCAGTTTATCAGCAGGGTATTCTGGTATTTGCTTTATGATCTAGATCATTGCCTTGGTTTAACAGCAGTTAGCAGTAGTGAACATGACCCAGTCTAGGGTCTAGGAGGTGCTTGGGGTCTCAGGCTTGACTAAAACTCATGCAAGGCTGTCTTCTCCTCTCTGACAACCGGCTGACACTGCAAAACGCACAGGAACCCTAAAAACAAAAGCAGCAGAATGGGAAGGAAGGCGACTCACAGCTAGGCAAGGAGCCAGCTTTCTCTGCTTTTTCCTTTGAGTCTCCACTTCTGGAAGTCCCTGCTTCCACGGCCTTACTATCAACTGATGTTTTAGCTGTTCATTTATGGTGAATCATAACGAAAGGGAACCGAAGCGCTATCTGAAATTCGCTTCCTCTTGGGCAACAGAAGGACTGTCTGCACTCCTTCCCCTTTTGGCTGCTTATGCTGCTCTTTTGAAAGAGCACCATTACAGCGGTGTAACACCGCTGCATTTACAGCATTGCTGTCACAGCTTCGGCTTCCTCAACCAGCGAGCTTTTGAGTATCTTTACTGATGAGAAGAATATGTGACAACGGAAGGCAAGCTAGAGTTTCTGTGCAAGCAGGAGTTTAGCTTGATTACGTTACTAGTGAATTTTGAGTTTTTCATACGTATGAAAACAAAAACATGTTCCCCGCTCCATCAGCCTAGTCTGTTCTGCCTTCAAGCTCGGCAGGACAGCTGAGAGGGAAGCCAGCAAAAAAAAGTACCCAAACGAGAAAAGATGTTTTTCTAACAAGCAGTTGACATGAACTTGAAGAATAATTCTGGCTGTAAACATTTCTAGCATTTCTAGCATTTGGGACTCCGTAAAATTCAGATCTGGGTTAGAAGATTTTGTGATTTGCACCCATCACTTCTGGTAAGGACAGGAGGTTAAACAAAAACTACCAGCAGAGACTGAATGTTCCCAGGTGGAGCCTAACCGTCAGTAGGAGGTGGAAACAAAGGTCAGGCTTCTCATCTTCCCTAGACCAAGATAAACCAGCGGTGATTCCATTAAAGCCACTTCCTCAGTAATTAAATGCATGTCATTTTGGACCTTGGGCAAGTGAGAAGTTTTAACGATGTAGAAAGTACCTTGGAGAGAACAGCAAAGAGCATCAGCTATCCAAAAACCAGAGAGTTCATAGGAGATGTAACAGTAGATCAACTCGGAGAAATCATCAGCTCTTCTTTGATCTCAGCCTCAGGGAAAAAAGCACGCAGAAGCTGGGCTAGATATGTGAGGACAAAATCACAAAGGTCAAACAGCAAAATGGGATCCAATTAGCAAGAGACTTTAAAGTAACATGTAGTTTTTCCGTCACTACTTCAGCAGCAAGAGGAAGACCCAGGCAACTGAAAATGTGCTCTCCAGTGGGGAAGAAAGGCTATGGACAGTTCATGGCTAGAGTCCCAGGGTGTTTCATACCTTTTTTGCATTTTTTTATCGCTTCAGACAAATATTGCAATCAATGTCAATGACAGAGGGGGGTGAGCTCACGAAACTAGAACAAAGACTAGATCAGAAGATCCTTCAGATAGTGTTCAAGTCAGTTGGGCCAGATGAATTTCATCCTAAGGTAATTGCTCCAGCCAGTTATTTAACCACAAAAGCTCTAGGCGTAACCTTGCCCAGCTTCTGGGATGTTACAGAGCCCAGAGATCATACTTGGAAGCCTGGAAAAGTGCAGACGTAGTTCCTGTCTTTAAAAGGGAAAAAAGGAGGAGCCAGGGATTACAGATTGTTCAGTTTAACTTCAATTCCCGGAAAAATACTGGAACAAACAATCAAACTTTGGTAAGCACCTAAAACAAAACAAAGAGATGAATAATGGCCAGCATAGATTTGTCAAAAACAAATTGTGCAAAATGGGTCAAATTTCCTTTCATGACAGAGTAGAAAAACCTCGTTGATAAGGGAGAAGCAACAGCAGCCCTGTATTTTGAGAGCGGTGAGGCTTTCGTCACAGTGTACCATGATACCCTAAGCCAGTCAAGGGAACCTGAGGTAGATGGAGCTGGTCTAGGATGATGCAATATTGACTGGAAAACCGCGCAGAGAGAATAGTTATTAGTTATACTTTAAAAAGGGAAAGGTGGATCAAGAAGAGTTGCTTGGGAGTGTATACTGGGTCAGTCTTATTTAAGGGGGTTGTGAACAGCTTGGACAATGGAATGGAGAATATCATACTCTTGGCTACCGCAGAGCTGGGAGGGGACCATGGGTATACTGAAACATAAAGCTACAAATAGGAAGTATTTAGACAAAAGGTCTTGAAAATAGGATTAATTTCAGAAAGGACAGTTCTCTGTTTCTCTACATGGGCATCACCAGGAATAATTAATTCTATTTATATAGGGTGGTGAATTTTTGCCCAAGTAGCAACTCTGCATAAAAAGATCTGAGAGATTTTCCAGGTCACAGTCCAAATATGAGTTAATTGCTAATGCAAAAAGGGCAAATGCCCTACTAGGATGTGTGCATAGGCATGTACCCTACAAATAATCCTTCTGCTCGGTTCTCTGTGAGGCTGCAGTTGGAGTGTGATGTCCAGCCGTGGGTGCTGTGCTCAAGACAAGGTCCAGAGGTCTCGAAAGCCAGAGCTAGGAGGGAAGAATGAACAAACTGACTTTCTTGAGTCTAGAGAAGACTGAGGGAGATAGGGATGTCAAATATGTGAAAGCTGGCTCGGAAGAAAAGGGGAATAAATTGTTCTCCGTATCCATGATGGATAGGACAAGTAATGAGCTTAAATTATAGAAAAAGAGACTGAGGTTGGATGTTAGAAGAAGGCAAGCAGTAAGGATAATGACACACAGAAGTATCTGAGGAGGGTGTGGAATCGCCATCCTGCGTTTAGGAAGAGGTTAGACCAGCATTTGCCAAGAGTGACATAAGTATAACGATCCTACCTTGGGACATGAGTCTGGACTAAGTGATCTTCTGAGATCCCTTCCAGCCATATAAATCTCTGATTCTCTCCTGGGTGCTGGAAGAAGCAAGGCTGACGTTGTGGAGCATTGCAAGTGCTCCATGTTTGTGGTTTGTAATGCTCTCATTTGTGAGCAAGAGCCAAGAGCCCTCCTGCAGGAGCTGCGTGCGCTGCTTTCTGGTTCGGAGGAAAGAGGTTGTAATGCCAGGTAAAGTCACCAAAGACTGAGACATCCTTGGATTATGAGAAGATAGTCCTTCTCATAAGACAGTCCTTATGAGCTATCTCGCATTTAAATGTCTCTGGTCCTTACATGGTGACGATACGTAACGCTAACCTTGAAAGCATCGATCAGTATAAAAGAGTCTGTTACGCTGAAACTGTGCCACTCTGACTATTCCTAGGATCAGACGCTAATCGCAGCCTCCTATAGAGGAGCTGGCTGTCCTGCTCTATATAATTCAAGACTGCTTGCCTCCATTTTGGTGGGAACCAGAGGCCAGTTCAGCCCGCAGCCCTGGCACCGGTGACGCAGGCTGCACTAGCAGCGCTAAAGCTGCCGCAGTCTCCGTCAGACGCTGGGGAATAGAAATGTGAGCAATTGTTTTTTATCTGGAGTCCCCGCAGGCCTTTAGGGACAGAGCTTGCTAAAGATTATTTTCTGCAAGCACTTCCAGAAGTTTGTGTTTCTCTAGGAATTCAATGGAAGATAAGTGGAAAAGAGTACAAGCAGGAAGGACAGAAATACTCTTTTTTTCTAAAGACAGCTTTTACAAACATCAGTATATAAATAGAAAAAAAAAAAGCAAGCTTATTTTAAAGAGGTGGCTAACCCAACGTCCCTTGAAAAAAATAGCAGAGAGCAAACACTGAAGTCCTTTAACTCCGTGTCATAATTTATAGCAGGTTTCCAATTGTGAAATCTCTCAGCGATGTGGGACAGATGTTATGGTGAGGAAAATAAAACACACAGACAACGGGATGAGAAATGCAGAGAAGATGAAGTGACACCGTGTTGTAATCCTTATGGGAAATCTCTATACAGCTTTCCAAAATACTGTGCTGGTGAGCAATTAGGAAGCTAGACGAGCTATATAAACAGAGCCACTAGAGGTCTGTAACCATTCCCATGCAATTTCTACAGTGAGCGTCAGTCTCAAGGGCAGCTTTGGGGAGGGGACTATTTCTGCCCACCATCTTCTACATGATCCTTTTAATATTGTGTCCAGAGCTATTTGCGTAAGAAATGCACACAAACGGAGGTTTTCCAGTGCTTGTTCCTGTTCCTATGGCAGTAGATCAAAGGCAATAACAATACAGAGTTAATTAATTCAGAAGAAGGAATTCCCACTTGCAGCGGTCTTAACCCAGCGGTGGAGGGAAGGTGTCAATCATAAGGGCAAAGGTGCCGAAACTGGCTCAGATTTGTAGGTTGTTGGGAGGGAGGGGTCCCCACTAAGGAGTTCAGGAGGGGAGTTAAACAGTAAATGTCACCTGAGCTTCAGAAAAAGTAGGGGTTTATATATAACCAACAATTTATAAGTGTGCATGAACCATCCAGCTGCAAGAAACCTGGACAAAAACTAGTCCTACAGTCCTGTAAAAAGAAACCTCTCCGAGGGAATTGTATTCCCCCATCCAGGTCAAGTTTGGAGAACATCCCTCTCAGCCTTACTCCGAGTGCCCACCCTCACATCAAAGACCAGCGGCGTCCTCAAAGGCAGCAAAACCTGCCAAAGGGAAAGTTGGGGAGGATCTCATCTTCACCTGCAGCCTTCCAACTTTGTGTACATCACAGGAGCAGAGGAGACGAAATGATTGGGAAGAACCGAGAATTATTGACTTATACACAGAGGAGTGCAGGCAAAAACCCTCGGACAGAGGTAACAACAAATAAATGAAGAAAGGCCTTTTGGGAGACAGAGCAAGGAGTTGGCCACCAGGGCACCTTAAAGACCAGAAGGAAAGAAAAGAGAGGAAGACTGTTGATTTTACTTGAGCTAGAAATTACCATAATACTAATCTGATGCAAATCTAAAATGGGAGATCTTAAAGAGGCCAGCAGAGAATGAAAAAGTGGAAAGAATGACTCCTTGCCCATCAAAAATATATTGTCCCTGAGTGGGAATAGTATAGGAGAAAGGACCACACATGAAGCAAAATATTATGGAATTCTGCTGATGTCGAATGAGTTAATTTCTTCAGATAATGTCTTCAAAAAGACATTTTTTTTCTCAAACATATGTTCTAAAATAACGTTTCACTCACATCAGTGGCAAAACTCCTGTTGACTTCTCCTTAAACAACTGCAGAATATTAAAGGTGAAGTCAGTTTAAGAATCTGTTATCCTTTTGCCCTGCGTGCCCTTAGTTTCCTTTTCATATGCAGCTCACCCAACCTGGCCTGCATTGCTTTCTCAGCATGGGGCAAGTTGTGTCACACACAATCCTTTGTGTGATTTCTGCAGGCGTGCTCCCAACAGGCAGCACTGAGAGAACAGAGCTCTGCTGAAGTTGATTTTATAGAAAACATATTGAACCCTGTGGCCAGTATGTAGTTTGCTGTAAGGCGCCGAATACTTTCAGGGTTGAATCTGCCTACCTGAAATTGCAATGAAAACATTTTTGCCTCGGGCAAAACAGGGACATGGGGCTCATACCCAGCTAAGGCAAGCTGATAATTCGTCTACCTCTCTGTAAAATAGGCATTAATTAGAAAAATCAGATAAAAAGGGACTCACTTAGATCTGATGGCCTTGTCTGCTGCAGGCATCTTAATCATATTTGCAGAAATCCACTGCACAAATTGATTTAGAAATTGTTTCCTACCTGTAGCCTGTCTCATCTTTGAACTCCAGCTGACACCATCCCAATGGCACAAAACTTTAAGGCTCTGACATACGAGAAGGGATCTTTACATTACAACATCTTACAGCCAATATCTCGTGGATTTTAGCTGTAATCATGCATGCGCTTCCCAGCACCTCACGTGGTAAATGTTCTTACCTGCACAGAGACCTCTGTGTGTCCATTCATTCAGACACACCATCTGTGCCCACACTGGGGCTCACGCCAACCCACGTGCGTGTGCATGTGGTTTCTCATCATATATGTTTTCGCTGAAAGAGGAAGGTGAGGAAGAACGGGCCTTTTCATTTCTAGGAAGGTCCTGAGCCATCATGTTGTAGATAGATCCGGAAAAAAAGAAGTGCTGCCATTTGGAGGAGAGTTTAGGGGCTCTGAAGAGCATGGCCCCCTTGTGCTGGCATAATTTAATTTCTCCATTTACTGGATATTGCCCCATTAAACCACCTGCAGCATGGCCAAGGACAGGCTATATGAGGTCGAATTGCACTCCCTTATGAAACTCGGTAGAAAAACCCTCGACACCTTCAGACTTGGTTTTTTGGGTTTATCATGTATCATGTTATGTTTCTTTGGGAGTTACATTTTTCATGGTCTTTTGCAAGAGTTCAGTCCCTTTGTGAAGACATTACAAGAGCTTTCTCATACCATACTGGGTCAGAACCCAGAACTGGTCAGTCTGGTCTTCCACAAAGCACTCCCTTGGGCTGCAGGGCTTGGCAGAAGACTTGCCAAAGGCCCAGCTCACACGAGAGCCAGCCTGTCACACACAGCCAGTGTCTGCGAGAGGACAGCACAAAAGGCACGATCAGGTAGGACCCGTATACTGTGACAGAGGGAATGGGGTAAGTCTCAGCCCCAAGGCACTTCCAGAAGAAGGTGAGGTGATGCTTGCTGGTGACTTTGCTTTTGAGATAGGAGATCTTAAAATTCGTGATTTAAAAAGCATTGGTTTGGGTATCTTATAGCCAGCAGGTTATTTTGGCACAGATGCCCCTCATCATTGCATTTCAGACGTTATCGGAGTTTGCCAGTACAGTTCTAGGGAGAGTCTTTGGGCTATTTGCTTCTAAGCTGGAGCTTAGAGCCAAAATACTTACTGTAACCTGAGCTTTAAAGGTTTTGCATGTTATTAAGAAAGCAAGCTGCAGCCTGCCCTCTTCCCCCCTCCTTTCCTGAGGGTGGCTAAAGTACTGAAAATACGACACATGCACACTGCCTTTTAGCTGGCTTCACAAAAACGTATCCACAATAGTGTAATTTTTAAGTCAGTAACACACGTGAAAAGAATGTGTGCAAAGACTCGTACTAGTTCTGTGTTTAATGATACTGAGATACGAGGCTGGCACACCACACTGTAGCGCACAAGCCTCTGGCTTTCTGAGCCAGCCTTTAAGAAGAAGGCTGAAGAGTGTTTGCCTCCTGTGTGCCGTTTGTCTTGTCAGGAATGTGCTAAAACCAAATCGCTGTATACTCTTAGTGACGGCTGGAGTTGGCCCAGTCCCCGTGTGGGTGAGATTAAGGCATTCTGCTTTTTGTAGCCCCTGATAAGGTGGAACGGTCTGTTATGGATGGCTTGGATTTTTCTCAGGGGCATCATTGGGAAGGGCAGGCTGATACCTACACTGTGAACTTCCATACCTTAAAACGTCAGGAATTCTTTTGTTTTACCTTAAATTTGAGTTTTCTGGGGAGGAAAAGTGTCCTGATATTATTTTATTTTTAATGCGTCAGTGCAGTGTTCCAAGAATTATTTTTTCCTGTAAGATAGGCATTGACACTCTCAGGTAGATCTTCAACTTAGAATATCTTTTCTTGAAAACATTGCTTTTCCTCTACCCTTACCACCTTCCTTTGCAACCCCAGAAAATGTGGGGTGGTACGTTCCTGAAGGCAGCTCTAAAATAATCATCCAGCAACAGCCAACTTCTTACCTCAGCTGCATTAATGAACCCCTTTAAACAACCAGCGCAATGCAGTAGGTGCTTATGTGAACAACATTCAGCCTCGTGTCTGTGCTCCAGATACTGGGCTGGCTGTGAAGCAGGCAAGTCTCCAAAGCTGGGATAGCATTCCTGTTACCACTTTCCCATGCCAGCTGTCTCAAGGAGCTGTTACAAGATGGGGTAATCAGGTGTTTGAGGAGAGCTTTCGCTCCCTGCTTCCCCTCGCCATGCTCCGGACATCTTTCCCAATGAGGAAAACACTATTAGAGTATTAGGTCATCTCGGTGCTTCCGTAAACTCCCCTTTTCTTGACTGATCCCCCGTAGCTTGCTAGGCTGATTCCCAGGTCCCAGTGCGACGGGGTTACGGTTAAGTGTACAAAATAAAGGCGGAGAAATGAGTGGCTACATTGCAAAAGAGTATTCTGTTGACTGGACATTCTGTTTCGCAAGGCTGATGAGACAATCTGAATCATACTGTTCCTCCCACACAGAAATCCCCTTCTGCTATAGTTATGCCTTGCATACCTAATGGCTTAGTAATCAGCATAAAGCAACTTCTCTGTAAAGCTGGGGAAAACCATATATACCAAGTGGTAGAGAGTGGCCAAATGCCACCCTCTTCAGCTTCGGCCCCATACTGACATCTCAGATATTGACACCGTGATAATCACTATGAGAAGTGCCATTGGAAAATGATTGGATGCAAAAAGTGCAGTTACCTCTCCCTTAGACAGCCAAGAATAACTGGAATGTCCTGTTAATATTTTGGTTACTCCACACGCTTTCACATGAACCTTGCTGGGAGAGTGGCAGCAGCGTAACAAAAGCAGGAGAGGTTGTGGGGATCATTCAAATCCACCTGCTGCTCCTTATGGGCTCGTTCCATCAGAGGGGCTGGAGATGGAACCATCTCCATCTCCACGGTGGCTCATGCCTGACGGTCACGTCTATCTCAGCAGGTGAGTGAAGGCTTTCTGAAGCAGCCCAGGCGCTGGCAGGCTCAGTGTCCTCATGCCCCCGCGGTGGGTTCAAGGCATACAAAACGAGCACCATTTTGCTTACTGCCTTACGGAGCCTTTCCCGTCTCCACAGGCCACGGTCGCATGTGAAACCCAGCCTTTTGGGCAAATGGGCAGAAGGGAGCGGGACAGCGGGAGCTGAGGAGAAGTTGGTGGTATCTGATGGGTAGGTGGCCAGGAGTCACCAGCCACTTTATCCTGTGACCCCTATACATGTGTCACACTATGCAGCAGAGGTTTCGGGTGCCGATCAGCAGTGCAATATGGGATAAAGAAGAAAAGTTTGGCAGCATATAGGAGAGATTCAGGCTGTGAGGAGGTGCGAAGAGCTGTCTCAGGAAGATCTTTTGTGTGCAAGCTACTACAACGGGAAACTGCCACCCTTTGTCTTGGGTGTCTGGGAATACAGGGGCTATGAGTCCTGTAGTTCAAGCTTACGGGTTTAAATCACTAAATTCCGTGCATTTTTATTGGGCGAGTCTAGCCCAGCAACTTCCAGGATGGTTTAACTGTGCCCAAAACACTCCTGCAGAACAGGAGGAGTATTTCCAACAGCTCCTTGAAGGCAGGTAAAGAAGTGAGGTTGGTGTGGCCATAGTCTCAGGTACTGACCATGCTGGGGCTGCGCGGGCACTGGTGGGAAGGGTGGCTGGTGGGGACGCTGGACACGTCTGTCCAAGCCCTGTAAATCTGCTCTTCCTCACCCCCGGCACCAGCGCTGCTCCGCCATCGCCACCCC
>NW_009224461.1:2249-4183 GCF_000690835.1 Fulmarus glacialis | reverse complement strand
CTCGGGGATGGGGGGTGCCCCGCGGCCGCCGCCGAGCGCCCCGGGCTCGGGAGGGAGGGAGGGACGAGGAACGGTTTAAAACCCAGGAGACAAAAGTCGCCCGGCTGTAAAAAGCCGAGACCGCGCGGGGAGCCCCCCGGGCTGCAAAATAAGGTGCGGAGGACTCGGGCTGCGGGTACCCGGGGTTTCAAGGAATTGCGCAGGGTTATTTTTAAGTAGCTTTAGGTCCCGTCCCCCCCACCTCTATATGGCACTGCGGATACCCCCGTTCCTCTTGTCCCGGGTTTTTTTTCCTACACTGTTTCATCCAAAAAGTAAAGCGGAGTTAAAAAGGGGAAAAGAACGCCACCAAAACCTTACTAAAAAGCGCAGGTTTGGATTCAGCTTAAAATTGTCAGACTTTAGCATCGCTGGTTTGTATCGCCAGAGACAGAAGTGTCATGAATAGATTAAAGAGCCCGGGCAGAGCTTGTGCAACACCCGCATACCAGCAGGCACGCGTCGCTGGGAGCGGTGCGCCTTCAAACCGGGGTGAAGCCCCCCTTCCCCCGAGATCACAGGTGCAGAAGCTTTGTTTAAAATGCCCTTTAAGCCACTACTTTTTTTATTTTCCTGGAAGCTTGGAAAAAAAAAAAATCGAGTTTCCAGCCGAAAAGTGAAGGGAACGAAGTGCTGGGAGTGTGCAGTTGTATAAAAACATAGCTGTAATATTTTGGAGTATGAGATGGAGACCAAACAGCAGCATGGCTAATGACCTCTCCTCCACATGGTACCCTCATCAGAGCCGGGGAGAGAATCCTGCTGCATTATCCAAAACCCGTCTATAGGAAACACACATGCACAGGCAGAAGCTGAGAGAGAGAGATGACATTGTCAAGGGGAGATATCTCTATAAAGCCAGCTCTGGGAGAGCAGCGGCTTTTGCTTTTATTGGGTTTTTCTGTTGTTGTTTAAGACGGGAGGAAATCTTCCCATTTGACGTGGGGGTGGTGGGGGGTAGTCCCAGCCTTCTGATGTTGAAAGGAGCTATCTCCTAACATTTGCTCAGAATACATCTTTATAAATGTCAGGGAGCAGCGAAACTTTCCAGACTTAAAAGAAGGATTTGAGACGAAGGGGGAAAAAGACTTCTGTGCAAGCTTGCGAGCTGGGGCTGAGGGGGGAGCAGGTTTGGCTGCTCATGAAAATCATTTAAAGTCCAGGAGCAGTGGCGTTGGGTCTGGAGGTGACAGGCTCAGCTGCGGCTCCAGGGCTAATGGGTTTGGTGTGCCAGGGCTGGGGACAACCCCACTGCCGGCACCAAACAGCTGGCTGCAGATGAGGGATGTGTTTGCACGTGTAGCGCGTTGGTATCCTTGGGTTTTTATGCCACTAAATACCCCGGCTGGGGCACAGTTTTCTTATAATTCTTACACCTCATAGCTTCACCTTCTCTGAGGACTTTGTATTTTAAAAACTCAATAAGTGGGGTGTTTGGGAGCAAATAAAGAGCCTGGGACCTGCAGGAAAGGCGTCTGTTGAAACCGGGGGGGCAGCAGCTGGGGTACGTGCCCAGGGCAGCCGGAGCAGTAGTATGCTCCTGAGGTGAGAGAGGTGGGGGACGAATGTGTCAGTCCCTCATGGGGGCAGCCCAGTGCCGTCCTTCATGGCCCCCCCAGACCCCATCCAGCGCCCAGACTCGATGCCCATCTCAAGTACTCCAGTGCCAGCCGGGACCCCCCGAGTCCCAGGGAGGCCTCTGGGGTCACCGAGCCCTGTCACGCTCCCGAGTCACCTGCACCTCTCCGCTGAGGGCATATCTGGAGCGGGCACGGCTCTGTAAAGGGCTCTGGTTGCTGCATCCCGGAGCTTAATGCTCCTTCTCCCGGGGAGGCTTTGCTGGTGCAGGAGGTACCACCGCGGTCCCGGCTCTGTGCCTCCCCGTAAAGCCCGGC
>NW_009224461.1:0-2226 GCF_000690835.1 Fulmarus glacialis | reverse complement strand
CGGCTCAGCCCATTCGCCCCTCTGAGGAGTAGAGATTATAATGGTGTGTCGTATATTTTTTAATTTCCTAAAGGTAACTGTTCAGTCCCCACCTAATTTTACACAGCATGTGAGGGAGCAGAGCCTGGTGACGGATCAGCTCAGCCGGCGGCTCGTCCGTACCTACCAGCTGTACAGCCGGACCAGCGGGAAACATGTGCAGATCTTGGACAACAAGAAAATCAATGCGATGGCAGAGGATGGGGATGTGCACGGTAAGGACGTGCGATGGGGGCGGGCGGAGGGGGGGAGCCCGGGAGGTGTTCGCAGCCCAGTGCGGCGATTGATGATTTCCGTCCTGTTTGTTAGCCAGAAATCATTAAAATCGTTCGGCTTGCGGGGGCTTGTAAAGGGAGAACATAGGGGTCAGCGATCAGCGGCTGTGTGATTCAAGGTGAGGGCAGGTTCCCCGTGCCGAGGAGGGGATCGGTGCTTGCAGGATGGGCTCTGCTCCTTTCTTTTTCATCCTTGGTTTGCACCTGACTCGGAGGGCTCGGGGCTGCGGCGTGCTGAGCAGCATCAGTCATTTCAGTCCAGCTCTTTGCGGGGCTGCGTGTTTCTGAGACTTCCTTTTGGAAAAGAAATAGAAAGTTGAAAAAGAAAAGAGGGGGGAGGGGAAAACGGCTGCTTTAGAAACCTTCCCTAAACTAGAACTGTCCGAAGTGGCATTTTCCTGAGGTACCCCCCGTCCCTCCCTTCTCAAAACAAATCCCGAGCGGAGGGTCAGCGAGGCAGTTGGCCACGGGCGAAGATGCTGCGGCGTCTCCAGAGACAAAGCAGGGGGGACTGCGCGAGAGCCTGCGCTACGCCGCGGCCCCTCTGCCACTGCCCTGGCCCTGGCACCCCCTCCCCAAAACCTCCGCCCCCTGGGGCAGGGGGACCGATGCCTCCGCTGGAGACACCCGAGGCCCAAATACTTTGATCGCGTGCGCTAATGACACGTTGGGACGGTCAAACGCTGCGCGGGGTCAGCGGGGCCGGCGAGCCCCGGCACTGCCGTGGGGCCAGCTGCGGGAGGCCTGATCCTGCACCCGGCTCAGGGAACTGCCTGTATTCACGTGTGTTGTACGTAGGAATCACAACTGTTTTTCTTTGGTATTAGCTGTAATTTCCTTTTCTTGGTTGGGGAGATTAGTAGAAACACTTTTCTTCCTTCCCCTTCTGGTTTGTTTTTTTTTTTTTTCCTTTCTTCCTTTTGCTTTGGCTGAAAATTTCACGCTGGACGTTAGCAGTGCAAGCGCAGCACAGATTCCATCTATATGGTATTCCATACATCCAGCATTAATCTTCCAAATGAATTATTCCCACCCTAGAGCAGCTCTGGCTTGAAAGGGCATTAGCTAATTTCCCAAGCAAAAAATCCCGTCTTGTTTTAGTCCTATAATACCTGGATTTTAGAAGGCAGTTAGTGCATATTTAAATAACGACCAGGTTTACATAAGGCCAGAAGGAGGGGACTGGTGGTGGCTTGAAAAACTCTATTAAAATGTAATAAAAAAAGGTTAAGCATTGAAGAGCTAAGGAGGAAAATGAAGACTGATCTAAACCAGAAAGAGAACAAGCAGTTTTTCAGATGTAAAGTTTTAAAAGAGTTGCAAGTCTGTAAATGTTAAAATAGAGGTTCAGGATTGTTCTATATGAATCTCTAGGGAGGCCCCCATGTCTGGAAGAACTATTAAAACGCTTCTTACTTTCACCTTTTTTAACATTTCCTGAATACTTTCTCCTCTTCGCAGTCCAGTTGGGGGATCAAGTGTGTCTCGCTGCATTTTTTCAGCATTTACGTAGCCGCTTTCCCTTCAAAGTTTGAGCATGAAACATAATTTTACTGGGATAAATCTGTCACTTAAGTGAAAGAATAGAGTTGAAAACGTCAAGCTCTCCCCCCCCCTCAAAAAAGGAAAAAAAAGGACTCCCCCAAAATGTTATTTAGAAATCCACTTTTAGAGAAAAGAACCCCCCTCCCCGAGCCCCTCCTTCTGCTTCTTTTTTTTATCTCATTTTTGGGGGTGGGCGTGTAAAAGGGGTTGATTTATTTTTGCAGATGACCCCTTTCCCCACGCTGACGTTTTTACAGCCGACTTAACATCGAGTCCAGCATTTTCAGTTATCTGTCTTAGTTGTCAATATTTGATTGACTTTTTTAATTCTAAGGGAAGGCGGGCGGCCGGTGCAGCCCGGCTTGTC
>NW_009224460.1:647-3305 GCF_000690835.1 Fulmarus glacialis | reverse complement strand
GCCGGCGCTCCCCGCCCGCTCCTCCCGGGGACGGGTGGTTAAACACAGCCCCAACCAGCGGAGGGGCGGTATTTATTATTTATTCCTCTTTTTTTTTTTTTTAATTATTATTATTACCGGAGCTGTAATGATTCAAGCATTCACGTAAAAAATACATGTATTTTTGCAACGGGTGGTTAAGAAATATCACAGCGCAGTTTTGTGTGCGTTGTTGTTATGTCCTTTGGCTTGATGGATAGCTGGAAGAAAGAGAAAGAGCCCGCGCCGAGCTGTTTCCCACTCACATCCAGGCACAGCCGTGTGGAGGGGGAGGGAAGGAGGAGGGTTTAAGGCCAACTTTTTCATCTTTTTCCTATAAATGCGACAAGCACCTCCCGTTTGTAACGTATTCTGCTTGGGAATATCTGCATGACTCCTAAGAAGCGGACACCAAATACTCCCAAAGGCTAATGCTGATGGATGGGAACTGTGAAAACCAGCTGCTATAACCATATTTTAATAAAAACACCGCTTTGTGAAGATCTAAGTCAGTCACAAAGAAACCCATAATGAGATCTTGAGATTCAGTGCCATTTCCCCTGGATGATCTGTAATAGATTCTTCTATTATGTAAGTGTGTGTGTGTAATGGATATGTACACATATATACAATTACTGATATATGCTCACGCAAACACTTGAAATCCCTCCCATCCCAGCCTATTAATTATTTTAGCACTTATTCCCCCGACAAGGAGAAGTTATCTTATAGCTAGGACATCCATTTACTGTCTAAGAGCTCTAACTTGTCTTTGACGTCTGAATTTAAAATGTCTTTAAAAACTTTAGCAACAGCCAGAAAGGGAAAAAAAATCCCATTACCTTAAAATGTTATTCCAGCCCAAGAATTAAACCTAATACATCACCTACTTAGATTTGGGGTTCTTTTTCTTTTTTCTCTTTTCTCTTTTTTTTCCCCTTACTGTTATTTATTTTAAACCTAATCGTGAAATTAAATGGCACATGCAGTTTTGCTTTTCACACTTATCTTGAGTGCTTTTCTTTATTTACGTTTTCAATCTGCAATTTAGGGGTGGGGGGGGATGCTTCATTTCCAAGTTGCAGCAGTGAAAGCTCTGTTAAAATATATTCCTCCTGCCTGTTTTGTCTGAAAGAAAGAGCTTTTAGTAGGACGAGTTCAAGTGTGACTACGACTTTTGTTTTACAAATAGCATTGGCATAAAAAGTAAAGCAGTGGGTCTAGAGGGTTTTTTAATCCTCTTTGTAGGGAATAGAAAATATTTGACAAATTTTAAAATTATGATAGGTGTGGTACATCTAAGTATAGCAGATCGTATGTATGCATGTCTGCAAACACATATCGTATATATGTACTAGAGGTATGTAATACTATAGGTCCCTCGTGTAAACGTAATTGAAGTTTTCTAGTAAACTCTAAGTTCTTTCCCCTCGCAGGTTTGATTTAAACTTGAACCTGCCTATATTTGTGCATCAAAAGGGAGAGAAAGAGAGAAATGAGGAGCTGTGAAATAACAGAGAAATCTGTATTAATTTCAAACTATAGCCTGTACCAAAGACGCGGAATCAGACGCTGTTTTCCTCCCTTCGTGCACTTACAGAGCTCTAACCTCGCACAAGATAAAAACACAAACAACCCCCCAGGCTGTCAATATTCCCCCCAAAAAAAGACTTTTCCCGCTTTCTATTCTCTTTCAGATGGGTGTTTGGTTTTTTCGGGGGGTGGTTGTTCTTTGTGGGTTTGTTTGTTTGTTTTCGGATTCCGCCCCGTCTCCCCGCCCGACCTGGTGTAAACTGTTTGAAGTTCAACAACATGGCTAAGTTTTATTGTATTTCCGGTACAATAGATTTATATACCGTCCCGTCCAGGCTTTTAAAGGCTTTTCAAATGAAATGAAGCTAAGTTATAGTCAAGTTTCTGGCTCCTCCGTGCGTCTCGTGAACTCGGAGGATTTGTTTCTTCAATGAACTTTTAAACTCCCCTAAACTTGCCCTTTCGGGACGGGCAAGTCTCTGCCTATTGTCTTTCCAGCCTTTATTATTTCTTTTGCTCACCCCGTTTAGTTATTTAATCCACTTGAGGACAAACCCCCAGCTTACAAGGTAAGACATGGACTTTATATTATATATAAATATATACACATAAAAGTGTTTTGTGACCTGACCCGATGGGCTGGGGATGTATGGTCCTGGTTTTTTTGTTGTGGGTTTTTTTTTTTTTTTTTCCCAAATGGGAATTTTGTTGGTTGTTTTGGGTTTTTTTTCTACCAAACTTCCCCCGCGGAAGTTGCTCGGAGCTCAGCAAAGCCCCCGGGGCCTGGCCGCCTCCCGGCCCCTCTCCTCGGCTTTAATTCTCTCTTTTATCGCCACCGAGTCATTATTTTATAACACGTTTTTCCAGTGCGGGGAGCGCGTTGGAGGGAGGAAAGGACACAATAAGTTTCTCTGTGTTGCTATTTACACCTATAAAATAGTCACAATGATGCTTTTTTCCTCTTGCTTTAATTGATTTATATGTTCTTGGCTTTTTTTTTTTTTTTCCTTTAAATGAATCACGTTATACTTGCTTTCAGGGGAGGAGAATATGAATTAATTTTTTTTTTTCGGAACTCACTGATTTGACTCTATTCTCTGCGGAAGG
>NW_009224460.1:0-624 GCF_000690835.1 Fulmarus glacialis | reverse complement strand
GGCGGGTTTAGATTAAAAAAAAAAAATCTGGTAATAGTGTTTTAATACGAAGTCTTGGTAAATCAAGATAAATCCTTTAAATTAGCTTTCCAGAGGAGGTGGGGGAAGAACTTTAGGAATTTTTGCTCTTTTTTATAGCTGCGATAATCGCTTGTTTCTCAAAGTCAATAGCATTTTACTGTTTCCTCTGGTCTATTTGTAAACTATTTGTAAAGTCCTGCAGGAGGGATCCGCTCCAGACACTGTACATAGGAAATCATTTGAATAGTTATTTCGTGCAATCGGAGGGGTTTTATTTCGTCTCTGAAAAGATCCTTTTGTTGCTTTTGTTTCCTAGCAACTGTTTTCTATTATAAAAGTTCAGATTGCAGATGATGTCAAACAAAATGGCCGCCCAGGCGCCTTTCTTGGGAATTTTAGCCTTTGACCCAAGGCTGAACTAGAACTGCTCTGTGAATTAGGTAGTTTCATGTTGTTGGGCTTTTAATTTTAAACACAAGAACATCAAACTACCTGATTTACTCCAGTTATCCTCCTCGGTCTTGTTTGCTGAGGGCAGTTGCCCCAGGACGGATGGGGTGGCATCCCTGTATCCCCCCCCATCCCTGTATCCCCCCCATCCCT
>NW_009224459.1:0-25182 GCF_000690835.1 Fulmarus glacialis | reverse complement strand
TAATAATAACAACAATAATAATTTTTTAAAATCGCCATTAAATTATATCCCACTGGTTAAAATATATCCATCCTGCACATTCTCAGAAGAGATGAGCTGCCTCTGACTATGCCGTGAATCAGTCAAGTGCTTCAAGACAACTTTTGCCCAAATGCAAATCCAGTTTATTTAGTCAGGCGCAATACTGTGTTAATGTGGTTGCAGGGCTCTTGATTGGGAGAGCAGGCAGACTGAATGCTTGCCTGTCCAGAATGTACTGTGGAGAAATAACCTCCATTTTTGGCACAGAAGTGCTATTTCATTCAAAACAATGATAAAAGTACAACAGTTAGGAATGAGAGCATTGCAGAGGCATACTCAAAAGCTCAATTCAACAGCCACATGACAGGCTTAGAGGCAGCTGTAATGGCAGCAGTTCAAAGGTCTAAAGAGCTCAAAGAAGAAGGAAGCCAAAAGCTACTGCAGAGAAGAATTTGTCATAACTTAGTATCCTGAAACACCCAAGTAAATAAAGCTAGTAAAAAAAAAATATGTGCACTTTCCTCACCTTCTAGGAGAAATGGGGAAGGGGGAAGAAAACAGATTAAGTCATATGTAATAAAACAAGCGGGTGAATCTAAACATTTTGTTCTTCTTTAATCACAAACCCACTGCAGTGGAGCACTTATGCTGATGCTCCCCACTACTGCTCTCCCTTTCCTGCACCGCTGCCAACAGTAATGAACTGGGTGCCAAAAATTGTCAGTCAGGGACTCCATTTTAAAGAGAAGTACTGCTCTACAGTGAGCAAGAACGGCAGAAACAGGGCTGGCTTTTTCTTTGGTAGTTTGGAAGAAAATGGCATAAGCAGTAAAGCTCTAACCAAATGCAGCTTTCCCGAAATTTGGCAGCTTTTAGTTTCCAGGTTCTGGTTTCAGGGAGTTCGAACATGCAGTTTTCAACAAAGACCCAGGACAGGATTCCCGCACCCTGGCACAGTGGGAAGTTTTCATCCTCAGCTGGGGCCAAGTCGTGGGCAATGCCCAGGCAGTGTACACAAGACCTTCAGAGTGTGTATCCCCTGTATTAACAGGGTGGCCGAGTCCTCCCATCCTCTTATCAGGTCAAACCAAACTGGTACATCTGGGGATCCTATGATGGCAACAGCCCTCTGCATAAGAACATAAGGAGGGACACTGGGGTGGGATGGCACATGCCCCAGGCATTGCTCGGATGTCTTTCCAGAAGGACTATGGAAACGCTATCGTACTGCCTGACAGGACATTAGCTGACAGCACTATGGAGGGATTTGGAGCTAATGGGAAGCAAATATTCCACTAACTTCCTCTGAGAGTCCAGGCTTGGGCTCAGGTGGAACATAGAGTGTATGACCCAGTCTGCACTGGGCAGCTGTGGGCCTACGAAGTAAATGGTTCAAGCTAAAAATTCTCTGTTGAAAAGAAGAGTAGGTTTTTCCCAGTTTTACAAGTGTCCATAAGAAACAAGAGTAGTAAAAAGGTCTTTCAACTCCTGATACAGCAGTCTGGGATATTACATACACAAGAACAAAAGGACAGGCTCTGTGCTGGAGGGCTCATAACACAATAGTAGTTTCTATGCTTAGTATTAACTCTGTCTTGTTTACAACTGAGTCCTAATCAAGTGCGTAACATTTAGGGACCACGTGCTCTGATACCTTTATAGCCTCCTCCTATGTGAGGAGTTTGGAAATTTTCAAAGGGAACACTCAGATAGCGATCCACTACGCGACATGAGTATGTGAGTCAGAATTTTGCCTGAAAGCCTTGTTGAAAATGTCATCTGACCCATCCATTCCTGGAAGGAGAAAGGATGTTTAACTCTTTGCTCTTTTTGCTTATCTGCATATTCAGCTTGGCTAATCTCACACGGAAATCAGAAATGGGCTGTTTGTTGGGTTTTTTTTTTTAATTTGCTATTTGTTTTTATTCACTGTGTACATTGGAAGCAATACAGCAAATAATTTTGGAAGGACATGCTTATTAGCGCATCACAATACACTGTGTCTTGTTACACAACTCAATATTTTTAATTACTTGCCTTTACTAGTGAGACAAAATTTAGAGTCAAGTTTCAAGTAATCCCTTTTATTGGACTAATGCAGCAATATTGACAGTTGTGCTTTAGGGATATACAAAACTCCCCTGCAGGTCAAGAAGGGGTTGACTCTAAAGAATGGATTCCTATACCCAGAAAGGTGGTTTGTCAATAGTGTACAGTTAGTCCAATAAAAGGGATTACTCAAACATTGGCTCTATACTTAGTCTATAAAGAAAATGTCTGAGCTTTTTAGTCAACACATTTATGACTTTAAGTGTGTCCATTTTGTGATGAATCACTCCAAACTTGAGAGTTGCTCTAAATAAACTAGTTATATCCTTACTGCAAAAAAAAAACCCAAAGCAAACAGTGGGTCCACAACTTTCCTTGGTATACATTGGAATAGTTTTGTGTAGTTCAGGGAAGTTGCATTGACTTGCACCAGCTGAGACTGTCCACAGACTTACAGCGTTAGTGTTTATAAGCCGTTCTTTAGAAAGAACTTTTTATAGCCCTATAATAAGACATTCAAACTACAAAAAGCAAAAAAATTCATTGTCATGAAAGAGCTGTAGCCATTTGAACCAAATCTGGATTTGACCTGGTTATGATGTTTAGTGCTTATGAAGGGGGGTAGCACGCTCTCTTTCATCCAGTATTTCTATTTGCACTATGGTAGCAGTGGTAGCACCCAGAGGACCTGGGAGGTTACAGTACAAGACCCTGACACAAAGTGTTTGTAGCCTGTGGCTCTGCAACTGCAACCTGCTCTCTATGGTTGGGTCTCCATATTCACACACTGCCCTGGTGATTTAGATCAGCTCACAAACCTGCTGGCACTAAGCAACTTGCAGGAGGTACCAAAGATAAGAACGGGTATTTCCCAGATTCACAAAGTGTACCCATGCTTTGTTCCTGTTGTCTGTCAGTTTAAAAATGTAAAGAAGCAAGAATTTGTTTACCTCCCAATGCACGTCAGATTAAAGTAAAACTACCCAAAACATGGCAGTGACTGGAAGTCACACTAACAGAGACCAAATTGGAAGACAAGAGGCCATCACCCACTTAGACTGCAAGAGTGTGTTTTATTTCTTATACTCCCCAACTGAAAGCTTCACAGCCAAAATGAATTTGGTAATGGAGCTACAAGCTCCTGAAAATAGAGCTTTTATAAGGTAATATAAACCCTAACACAACCTTAATTATAGTGACACAATCTCTGTGCTATAAATAATGACATCTTTGACCAATATGATGCATAGTAACATGAAAAGTGATGTAACATAAGCAATGTCACTGCTAAAAGTTAAAGGGGAACACATTTTTCTCAGACAGAATACCCACTATCAATTCAGACAGCACATATCTGATCTAGATTTATGGTAGTGAATAATAGTGTCATGAATGCTAAAGTGTCTGCGGCTTTCAAATAGTTTGGCAAATCTGTACATCAAAATCAGTTTGAAAAGGAAGCACAACCCTTCCTCTGAGATAATTGCAACTAGAATAACATTACATATACTTTTAACACGTTTTTTAAGTAAGTGCCTTCATCTCTTGTGCTTTTTATAAACACAGTGAAGAATGACATTATATATTGACTGAAATATCTGGAAGAGGCAAGATCTATGCATCAGTGAAAGTAGGAAAATCTTTAACAACACGAGGATTATTCAATACCTAGAGAAAATACTAGGTTTTTTCTTCAAAACTTAGCAAATATTTTGGCACCTAGTTAAAAACACAGCTGTACTTCAAAAGCTCGGATTTAAGTGTTTTATCAACATTTCATTTGAGAAATGCACTTGAGAAATGCTAGGCACCAACACTAAAACCAACAGGTTGTGATATTCAGGGATGTACTTTACGTTAAGCACATATTTAAATTAAAGCAAAATATCTACATTATTCCTGAGTCCCTGAACTCAATATGATATATGCATGTGCTTAAGCACCTACTTCAGTTATGGCCTGAATCATGAATTCTGAACAAAATTTTGACAGTCCTAAGGAAATAAACTCCTGTTCAAGTTAACAGGAATTTTACTGGATGAAAAGAGAGTAGGATCTTCAGGATTTGGTCATCAGCCCAGTACACAGGTAATTTCCTCACTGCTTTTCATTCCTGGGGAAACCACTTCTGTGACATCTTTACTCCACAGGACACTTTAAAAACTGGAAAATAAACATAAGAACCCAGTGAAACACAGCCTGCCCTGGGACAGAAAAAGCCACCAATCGGTACTCAACGCAGCAGACAGCTGCTGGAAAAGGAAACATTTTGCAATAGAAGTAATACTACACCTCATAAAATGAGCTGTGAAATACTCAGTAACTAGATAGAGAAATGAAGAGACTGACTTAACACCTGACACAGTCTCAGAGTCATCTCAGCCAGCCTCAGATGCACATGTTCTGAGCAGAGATATCCTGCAAGATCATTGAAGGAGGTAAAGGTTAGAGTGGGCTGAAATGCCTTTTGCCAGCGCCCCCCATCTCTTTCTGTGTCCCCCATTCTTTTGTGACTGTTGTCTGGGCGATAAAAATAGCCATATTAGTTTTTATCAGCCTTACAACATGACCATGGTCCTGGCTTTAGATACTTTAGACTACGGTCCTGGCTCTAGATACTTTAGACTATCAATCCAGGGGGGTTTATAAACCCCTGTACTAATATGGCTTAGTCCTGAGGAGGAACTCTTCGAGCCAGATTCCTTGTAGTTCTGCTGTGCTGTCTCTGTTTTTAAGTACTTCAATGCCTTCCTAGCCAGGGTATCGGGGAAGTGCTGAGGCATGCAAAGGCTGAGAGAATGTTGCAAAAGCTAATTTTGTTTCAGAGGGATATATCCAGATAATGAAAGAATATGCCTAGATTTATTTGCTTTTTAGTGGCTTTGGGCCTGACTCTTCATCAGTATAAACGAAGAACATCATCAATGAAGTAAAAAGAATTATACCAGAATAAAAACAATGCTCTTCTAAAGCATGACCACTCACAGATTACTGTAAACATGTAGTGATTCAAACCGTACATAATTTTGCTATTTTGTATTAACATTTTTAACATGATTAAACAAAACCCAAAGAACACAATGGCCCTGGTAAGAAAAATGATTTCTTGCACATACATTTTAAATGAAATGCAATGAGACTTTGTGATTCAGACCTTAGTAGGCACAAAATTTAGAATAACTCTGTTTATCTGTGCAAACTTTCCTTAGCCTGTTGCAACTCCAAATGTTTTAACTGTTATACATGGGTGTTTGGTAGAATATACTAAATAAAAAGTTTACAAAGACTTTCTTTTTCTCCAGCCTACAAAGGACTCCAAATCTTTACTGTTCAGCACAGCTGCCTAGAATAGGCACACTAGAGCTTTTGTCCAGTGAGTCAAACTGAGTGGGAGTGAATACCATTAACCCTTAAAACAGAATTATCGTATTCTTTTGATTTTACTGGACACTGTAATACGTTTGTGGCCTTATTTGGAACACATCCGGCTTGATGTAGAAGGACACAGGAATAATAGATATCATTCAGATCATAATTAGCCATGTACTTGCAATAGCGGGATGTAAAGTAAAAGGAAAAACACTGAAAATGTTGTTTTTTTGGACTGTGACAAAGAGCTTTTTAAATGAGTTTGGGCATTTTTAGTGTCTGACTCATGTCTGGAGATTTCTGCTATATTCCAGAATCCTTTAACTTTTGTGGGTTTTATTTCTGCCTTTGACAATGACATGCTAATAGCTTCAGGCTTCCTACTGCCTTGTTGGGCATATTGCTCTCCTTTGTTTTCTGTTAGAGAGAAAATGTCAGAATTTTAGATACTGGATTTTGTGATCGTGGCAAGAGTTAAGGAAATTTTAGTGTATCCTGTGATGACAGATTGGACCTTCTTCAGACAGATTTTTCACATTTTATATTCTGTTTCCTTTTTTTCATGAGACTACATCATAAACTTATAGCAGGAACAAGGAAATATCACTTTAAGAGGCGCTGATTTATCAAGAATTTATGTAAGTAGAACATTTTTATTATTTTACCAAAGTTTTACACAAGGCCAATACATGCTATAAGAAGAATGACAGAATGGAATGAGGCCTGACCCTGCCTCACTGAATTTCGTGGGAGCAATACCATTTTCTTCAGTCATCTGAGGGCCAAGGTCAGGACCAACTAGCACTTACTCTCAGGTGGAAGCCAGCACTTAGAGCACTCCACAACCAGAGACTTTGCAGGTTTGTCGCCTCTGAGCCTAGTCCTGAAAACAACTGAAATCTCACTTTTCTTATGTCATCCTTATGCAATTATGTATGTACATTAATTCTTATGTAATTGTGGAGTCGTGTCAATGATTGATCACGTGATTTTAGTTAATCCACTATAAATATTCAGGTAATACAAATCTAAACTTGAAATTTCAAAAGTGTCTGTGACTTAGGAAGGCACATTGGGCTTTTGAAAATGCACCTTAAATTCCGTTTCAGAAATTATTCAGAACTCTGTGAACCAAAATACTCTTGGATTTCCATGAGACCTGAGCTCCTAACAGCCCACATCTTTCTGAAAATAAGTTGAGGCCCCTAAAATTTTTGCACTGTTTCCAAGCGGTAACCTGGGATGACTAGTACAGCTGACAGTATCACACCATCCAGAAACCTGGTAATATGGAACACGGCATGTGTTACACACGGACAGAGCCCAGAACTCACTGTACTATTTTGGTCTATCACTGCACTGCCTCAAACAAAATACCTTCTTCCTTTTGGGCAGGGGAGCTACGTAGCATGCTGTCAGCGAGCACATCAACTCGAGGGCCAGGTCACAGACATGTCCCTCCTCAGATCATACTCTCCATCCCGTACTGCACTGACACTTGGTAAAAGAATGTCCAGAAAGAGAGTGATAAGGACATCAATGACTTTACAGTGGCATTTGATGGCAAACAATTTTGATGACCAGTGTACATCCAAACTTGAGAGAAGGTCCAATTGCACATGGCAAGAAAAGAAAGGTGGGTGTGAGAGAAAAAACAAAGGCCTAAAGTCTTTACTTACTGACATAACTCAGAAGTAATTCCTTTGATGGCACTGAATTTACAGTGGTGTCAACCTGATAGTGGAAGATGTCTAAAGATGGCAGAGACAGATGAGCAGGAGGATGGCAACAGGATGTAGAATAAAGTGAGAACAGATGCATATAGGATGAGTGTAAAAATAGAACAAAGCCCAGAGCCACAATTTTGCTGCAAGAGCAGCAAACTATTAATCGCAGTACCCGGGTGATGGAGCCTGCAGCACCTGGGCAGCCACAGTCCTGTATCCTTCTGAATTACACATTTGATGGCAGAAAAAACTGTACAAGCTCCTCCACATTTCGCTAAATGAAGGCACTAACTGATTGTGTGATAGTAAGGAGGAATTCATAGCATCACTGTACAAAACAAAGAGTCTTCCAGAGATGTTAAATTGGATCTGACCATCATCTTGTAGGCTCCAAATGAAGCTGGCAGGAGTGATTAAGCAAAAGCAGTGTGAAGAAAGCCTAAAACATTCAGAAAGGTAAAAAAAAAATGCTCAGAGTAATTCTTTGCCTATTGTTTTGGGTTTTTCCTTTCTTCCATTCAAATACTGGCTAGTAAAAAAGGTGATAAAATGGCATTGGAAACATGCAGCCAGGTTCTCTGGGAATCCAAGAATATGAAAGCTAGCTGAAGGCTAAGGGACTGCAAGTGCTTAAGCTAGAGACTCCAAGAAGAACAGGAAAAGAGAGAGAAGAGGGCGTACTGTGCAGGAGGTAATACCCCATATATTGCCATCTTAACACCAAGGAATATTAGTAGGTCTCAAGCTACCTGTAGGTCTGACATTGAAACTGGAGGTGTCTGTACTTACAGTTTTCTTGGATATGCTGGACTCCTCCAGTGTTTCAGTTTCTGTTATTGACTGAAAACAGTCTAAGAAAAGCTAAGGCCTTGTTTTCACTACAGTGTTATGTTAGGGTATGGTATGGGTGCTACTCTTGTCCTGACTTTACTCAACACACTGAGCAATTCAACCCAAGATAGGATTTGTGCTCCAACTAATGGGGTGAGTCAGGGGGGAGACTGGGATGCAGGTGAAAACTTCTCTCCTGGCTGAGAATACCACAGAAGCCCCAAGAGTGCTGCGATCTTCCATGCTTTCCCAAATTACACTCTGATGGCACTTTTTGGGACCCTGCCTCTTTGCCAGCCAATCAGAGATAACCTCTTAAGGCATAATTATCACATTTTGACATGGGAGCTTTGCCTTAGTATGCAACTGCCTGCACCTGTGTTTTCTATAGCTTCACTGTAGCTGGGTAAGCAAATAGTATCTAGGGGTGAGACCTTTCTTCACAGCCTGTGGCTACGTGACCTGGCTACATGACCTGAGCCTTACCCTTCAGCTCCTTACTCATGGCTGTGCTGTGACACCAGTAAGATTTATGCTTTGGGGGTCAACACTTCAAATCAGCATGTTCTCATGACATCACATGCAGGCTGTCTGATGAAAGAACGCATAGGACTAGTCACCATTGACAGCAGGAGAGAATATATTAGAGACATTAAAAGAACTGAGTCCCCTACCATGTTCTGAGCAGTTTAAGAAGATGCTTTCCACTAGTCCAAAGTCCTGGATCTGTCTGTATCGCAGGGCACTCAAGGACCTGGGAGAAAGTTCATGAGACTAAGGAAGACCTGGAGTTGACATAAGCTTGCACTGGTGACCATGGCCACTATTGCTGTTCCTAAAACTCCAAAAAGGTAAGAAGACTAGACCCAGGAGAAACATGGTAAGAAACAAGCAATAACTAAGAGAGAAAGCAATCCCTGATGATTAAAGACATATCATAAAAGAGACCTGTCATTGCTTGCACAGGACCACACTGTGCAGGGTAGAAGACAGGCACTTAGAAACGCTAGAGAAAAAATTCACAGCATTCACCTATCCTCCTCTGGCATGCAAAGAGCTGGTTTTAGGTAATGATGTTCTCACATTCCCTTTTGGCCATAATAAGCCCCAGTCTTCCAGTTCCACACCCCAGTCTCTACCTCTTTTACTTCAGCTTCTACTTTTATTTTCCCTTCTCATGATTTTGTTAACATGAAATTATAAGGCTGTATTTGACAAACTTAGGAAAAAATGTGACAGGAATTTTGTCACTGGATCAGAGAATGATAATTTATCTTCATTGTAGTTTTGCTACTGCCCCATACTGAGTCAGTATGCCAGGTGCTTATAATGCACAATTTCAAAAATTAAATACAACAAAATACATAAGGGCAAAGTCGTGTATTTTGGTGTCATTTGGGAAGTTCATACTGGGCCCAAATAGGTTTCCCAGGACAAAATGTGTGTGATATTCGCTCTGTGATCTGTTAAAAATCAGTCAGTAGAAAAATGGATTTCGTATAGCTGGTGAAATTAGGAGAAAGAAATGAAGCAGGTAAGAGAATGAAAGAGATAATGAAAACTCTCCTATTGACCTTATTAAAGGATAAACAGAAAAGTAGGAGCTAAATTCTTTGCAGAGTACTGGAGAAATAAACAGAAGTAGAACATGATTAAAACCAAACTGAATCAGGTGGGGAATGCAGTTAAGCTTCTGCAGTTACCAGCACAAGAGTGATCGAAGTGACTAGTCTCCTACATGACCAACTTTGATTCCTTGACCCAAAAGATCAGGTAGCCGTTTATAGGGGGATCAGCTGACAAGCAGCCTTCAGTGGGGATCCAGAATGAGGTTCAACTGTTGTAAGATACCTTAATTGATTTGTCAGTGCACCCAGCTTAAGACAGTGAAGAAGCCAATGAAAATTAATGAATTAATTCAAATGGCATTGCAGACTTTGATGGGAAGTATCCCTAAGAGAAAATGACGGAAGAAAGGAAGGAGTTTCAATACTAAATCAGACCAATGGTCCATCTAGTACTAGATATAAAATCCCTATAACAGACAGTTATGCAACAAGATACCCATTGGGGAAATTCCTAATACCAGGTGATTTTATTCTGAAGTAAGAGGGCTTATATATTTCTTTCTTTCCTAATGTATCTACAGATGTTCTTATTCTTCACACCATGGCCTAATCTTTTCTTTTCCTCCTTTTCTGCCTCACTGTCTAATGACAGGGAACTCCATAACCCAATATATTGTAATTTCAAAATGCTTTTTGTTTTTAGTAGTGTTACATCCATGCAAAGGTTCCCTTGTTTGGGTACTGGGACAAAAGTTAAACCAACCATTTTTTTCTACTGTATACATTTCACACAACAAATAACATCAACCTTCTGGTTGAACTAAGCACAGAAACTACATTTTGGCTCCTATAATATAGAAGCTTTTCCAGTTTCCAACAATATTTATTGCTCTTTTGGAGATTTTTGATATTTCTGCTACATCTTTTTCAAATCACAGCAACTAGAACTGACCAGAAGGTCAAAGACCAGAATAGCACCTAGCATTGGTATAATGTTGACGATGATTCTCCATTCCTTTCTAAATTTTTTTTGACCAATCTTAGTCAGCGAGAAAACATTTTTACTACAGCATGCCCACACTATTACTTAGGTCTTCTTCATGAGCATTTTTCTCCATGATACAAGAGAAAGCCATCAGATGCATTATAAAGAATGGTCCCCGACCCATTTTGCACTGGAAAAGGAGACTGGTAACAAAATGAAAATTTAAAGTCCCATCAAGCTTCACAGCTCCAGTCTTCTTCTAAGCAATGTACTACATACTCATCTTGATATAAAGAAGATTTCAGTCCTCCTTTGCAATACACGGGAGTGTTTCTGTAATCTGGCTAGGGATCTTGTGAGGAAAACTGAACACAGTCATGGCAGAGGTTGCCTTATCTCTGAAGACGTTCCCTTGTGTACAAAGTGATTTGACTAATGCGGCTGGCGGTTTGAATTCAGGATTATGCCATTTGAACTGAGAAGCTATTCCTTCCTTCCAGAAGTGCTGTTCTTACGTTACTGGAGAGTGATCCAGGATATTTCATTCATACAGTTCCTTTGACCTAATTTGTTCCTAATTCCAGAACTAAATTCAGAATATTCAAGAGCAACTTGAATATTGCAAAGAGAAGTAAGAAAATACTTAACAGGTCTTATTACCAGCATAAAGAGAGTTTGAAGGATGGAAGGGACACAAGTCTTTGTCGATGGCAGCTTTCATCTTACCTAATGGGAAGCTTCCTTTGCAATCATTTCAGCAATAAGGAAACGGGATGTCTGTTTTACTAAATGATCTGTAATGCATTTCATCTCTTATTGTCTATAAGATAAGACACTCAGCTGTACACAGTCTATAAAGGAGTAGAAGTTTAAATAAGTTCATTTGTTTAAGGAAGTGTCATACCAATATTGTCCACAGCAAACAGAAAGAAGCACTAGGAAGCTGATTTCCACATCACGTCTCCAAAATTAATTAATGGTGAAAAGATTCTGTAAGACACAGTAAGGGTCCTCTCATCTATACACATAGATATATTTTAAGGTCAAAGGGGACTGTCCTCTTGCATAACAATGGCCACAGGACCTCCACACTGATTTCTCTAACAAGCATACCTTACTGTGTGAGCTGTAATCCATCTTTAAGGGGAATATTCAACCTTAATTCATTACTCATTTTTACAGTTTGATGAACTCAAACTTATCAGCAATGACAACAAACTATGTCAGAAGAAGAAAAAGAGAATCCCAAATACTCTGTGTGGCTGGGATGCCACAAAAAGCATGTTGGAAGAAAAGATGGTGTTAGAAAATTAAACCCTGTATTTTATCTTGAAATTTAATTTCATTTCTTCAAACCCTGATTTTAGCAAACTGAGTACTGTGGCCATGTATCACTTACTAACTCACATTAAGAAAATATTAAGCAGATGCACTGAAATAATTCTTAGTCTGTAAGTAACAGAAAAGTCACTATTAGGATTTGTATCTTTCTTAACCGCTTTCTTAACCTAAGGGCAGTACAGAAGTCCAGATACTTTAGACCAATGAAGTTGAATGTATTTCAATAACTTCAAGTCCTCACAGAGAGCATGTTACATGGCCAGTTCTTAACACTTCATATCTGCAAGATACACATATACTGACAGCATGTGACAAGAGAAAACAAGAAATTAATGCAGATAAGAATTTACAGATATCATTCCAGCTAAAGGTCATAAGTAAAATCAATCTTGTATGGGAAGCAGATTTCCCATTACTGAAATATCCCTGGTATCTCATGACTGCAAGATTGCTCAGTACATCTCTAGTAATAAGGTTAACTCTGGCCAGTATGACTTATCATATCAAGAGTTATATAAGAATTATGTTCAGAGAGCAAAAGGTGCTGGAATATGCAGAAGATGCTACCTGCAGCAAAGAATATTAATTGTGTTGGGGCTGGTGGAAAGGTGAGCAGATGAAAAGGAAGGAACTTTGAATGGCAGTGTCTCATCTAACAAAGTCAGGGTTTGTGGCATGTGAAAAACAAGGGTGATTACAAGGTAACATCCTAGTGTATGCTAGCAGGGGAGATCTGGTGGCGATGGCAGAGAAGAGAGTTCATACATTATTTTTAAGTGTGAGTAACTTATTTAGGGCCAAGACAGCAAGACAGAAATAAGAAGGAAAAAGAGGCGTAGGATAAAACTGAATTTCATAATCATCAGAAATTATTTTCCAGAGGGGAAAAGCATTCTGAACATAAAGAAGAAAGGACACAAAACCATCATTTGTCTGTGTTGCGGTGCTCTGTCTGTAATTAAGAAAAAGCAGTCTTGCAAAGATGCAAAAACACAAAAAGATGACTCCCGCATTATATGATAGTAAACAAGGAATGCGGGGTGGGGGGAAAGATCTAAAAGTAGATACTGTGTGCAACCACCAGGTGGTTGAGAAGTGTATGACATATGAGGAGCTTAGAAGATCAGCTGGCAGAGGGGATGATTGAGTGGATGCCAGCAGGGAAGAGGCCACATGAAAGACCAAATCCAAGAAATTGGGTCTATGTATCCAAAGCTCTAGGTGACAGCGTTAAAGCAATGAGATAAATGAATCAGCTCTCAAGGCAGCAATGATGATGGATAAGGTGGGATAGGATCAGCTGCCAAAGGAGTGTGAAAAGACTAGAAATATTCAGAAATGCATCACGGAGGGGAGGGGAGAAGAAAGGGTACGGGAAGGAGTTGTTGGTTTACTTGGAAGGTGTTATGGAACACAAGCAATTGGATTTTATTTGCTGCCTCAACAGTCATTTTGCTTTATGGAGTTTGTTAATGACTTTGTATAATGTCACTAAATGTGAATGCTAGGAGAATGTTAAGGGCTCCATCCCAGATGAGGTGCACTATTTCTTTGACTCTCATGGCTAGACACATATGTGCAGTTCTTCCAGGGGTGCTGAGCTCCATAATGGGCCGTACATGAAAGCTTTTCTGAGTTGCTTCAGGGGCTATAGTGAGGCTGGCTGCCACGGAAATCCAGAGGAATTTAACTGTGAAGAAAATGGCATGAAAGCCAGTTCACTTGACTTACTGAATCTGTGGAGAGCAAGAGAGCTCAATCTCTCAAAGGACAATATTTCAAATGAGAATAGAAGGAATACCAAATGTCTGGTTTATTCCAGAAACACCTTCACCTTTGTATGTGAGCTCAGAGCAACATACTGAAATGTAATGAGGAGGTCCTAAAATATTCTGCAGAGCAGTTCTGTCAAAGCTGCAGTGGTGATTTTAAAAAAGACCCTTTCTTGCTAGCTTCTCAGGCACGGCTTGAAAGTAAACATGCAAATCCATCTCAAATCTGCAGTGTCCAGATCACTTGTGCACTGAGCATTCTTTATAAATCAAAGGGCAATTGTTCAGGCTCTCTGCTGAGTGAGGACAAAATCCCTGATTTTTTTTCATAACAATGTCAGCCTTCCCTTCTGAGTAAGGACTCCAGTTGTTTTAAAAATAAAATCAAATATTGCAGTCCCATTTGAAAACAATTATTCTGGGCTGAATCCCAGAAGGTGCTGAGTGCCTCCAACTCCCACTGCATCCATGAGGAACTAAATGTGCTTAATGCCGTACATGATCTTAGAGATTTTCCTTAAGTGTAAGAGCCAGATCCCCCATATCTTTTAACCTGAGGCACTGCTTACTCCTGCAAATAGAGCACAGCTTGACCCTGCAAGTCCTTAGCATGAAAGGTTGCACTTACTGCTGTGCCCAGTACCACTGATAATAATCTCTACCATCCATAATAAAGTTTTGCAGGATGAAGCCTTAAATAAAATTTATGTCACTGACCTACAACCAACAGCTGCAAGAAAAAAGTAAAACTGTGATGAAAATTCCCAACCCATTAACGTGGATATTGCACTACTTCAGCTTCAGACAAAAACTGCATTAACTCTATCCTTCAAAAATGATGCAGTCTAAACAGCTCAACTAGACTCATTAAACATCATAGTGGTTTTTCTGTGCAACCTAAGGCCTCAAAATTTAAGCATACTTTAAATATGATTCATTAAAATTGTACTTGAGAGATCGTCAGCAAGGTAAATGAATTTGGCTTCGCAGTCTGTGCAGTAGAACGGACAGATGTTAGCTAAACACCAGTGTCTGGCTTTATGTCTTGCAAATGCCCACAGATTTATAAACAAATTATCAAAAGGGTGAGGAGTTAAGGCAGTGAACAGTGGCTCACTAAAACCTAAGGAGGAGACAAAGACTTGGTCTGGCCACAATGTCCCTATTTGTACAACCATCTGAGAGCAACTACAAAGAGCACCCAGGATTAACTTTATGCATCTGGCACAGTATATTGAGTGTGCCTGTGCGTTTACGTGTATGAATCTTCTGTCTGTGAAATGGTTAAAACTTAAGGTTACCCATCCAAGGAGTAGAAAATGAAGGTTCTCAGTTTGATGGACAACAGCTCAGAGATCCCTGATGTCCCAAAATATTAGGTTTCTCTTCTAATAATGTTGGAAATATTGCCTACTGTCATGATTAATCTTAGCAGCATCTCCGGCTGATTGCAGGTGACGCAGTCACAGCGCAGTGCCTGTGTTGGTTTCCACACACCGTCAAATCTGCTACAAATGCAGGGGTGAAGGGGAAAGAACTGTGATACCAGGTATCCCAGTGGCTAATAGATTGTGACATGAAAGAAGGAAACCTTTATTTTAATTCAAAAAACAAAAGCCAAATAGCAAAACTTATGTACGTGCCTAACTTTTTTTTTTCTTCCTCAAGTGGAAAACATTCGCCTGCTAACAACTCTTGGCTGGCATCAAGGGAAAGTGGAGGTATTTGCAGATGTGGAGGAAGACATAAAAAACATTTTTCAAATCAAAGGCTTGAATTATTGCACTGGGTTCATGAAGTTTCACAGGCATGTAGACACACCATTGTCTACACCCTGGAACAAACTGCCCTTTCTTCGAGAAGGAAAAACAACCCAATGTTTCTTACAATCCGATCTGTATGTATCAGGGAGCTATCTATATTTTGAAATTCTTTGCATTGTCTGTGGTAAGGGTGTGCTGTTTTGGCCCAACAATGGCAACATTGATTTTAGAATTTCAGAATTTTGGTGCATAGAACAAACTGTGAAACAAAACCGGCCTGCTCTCAATAGTACAACAACAGTGCTCTTATATAAACTTGCCTTTCCTCGCCATTTTACATAGTCAAAGATCAATACTGTTCATTCAGCCAACATTATTAAAGCCATTTATCAGCGACTTTTTTTTTTGTTGCTAATAAAAAGGATTTTGCCGACAAAGTTATGTCATCTTCCGCTCACTTGGTAGCAGCGCAGATAATTAGCTTTGTTGTGTCCCCAACAATTGGGCCTTGTTTATGAACTTACATTTATTAAGTGAAAGTATTTGGAAACTGATGGTACATTGAAGTTTGGTTGCCATGGGCAATAATCATCCCAAAAAAGTCATGACCTCCCTGTTATGCAGCTAGTAACTAATTGAAATGATACAAATTACTCTGATTCTCTGTCTGCCAATTTAGAGGCTGGTTGTGGTCAAGGGTCAAATGAGCTCCTATTCATGAAACTATGTTTGAAGTGGCTGCTGCCATAGCAAGGGGTTTGGTGTGGACGCTGCGACTCCTCTGGACATTACCCCATACTGTGGAGGAGAGTGTTGCACAGATAGCAAAACAATAAGCCTACCAAGACTACCTTCGGCTGACACATCAAAAGCTTCCCCTTGTCAGTCATTTAGCAGTAGTTGCTACCAACCAGGACATGGTTTACTGGGTAGAAATAAGTGTTGTATTCATCCCCAAGGGCTACCTTATACATTTAACTGACGCTACAATGCCTCCTGAGGTAGTTCTAAGAAATCAAAGTATCATTCTGCTTGCACTCAGTTCACTAGGAAAAACAAAGACCTTTTCTGTGAAACATAACAGGAGAAATTAAAATCTGATTAACTATCTGAGGTATCATCCTTTAAAAACATTTATCGTAATTGAACTATGTGTTAAAAGAATACAACATGTTTATCTCAGTAAATATGGGGACCTCGATACTAAAAAGTTAATAGTATAATGAGATTTTTGTCCTTTAGGAAATTCTAAGTAATTCTAGGGAATGTTGCTCAAAGGCTTATTAAATATGTGCCAAATGTACTGGCTTACTGGATGAACATTTGCAATGCCATTAAAGAGATTTCTTTCTTTGTGTAAGCTCCTACAGCTTTAACATGTCTAAATCTATTAAAAATGTGATAGAAGAAACCATGCTACATGAACAAGCCAGGCTCCTTGGATAATGAAGATTAACACAAGAATAATGTGTTCAACATTATTTGAAAGATTTACCATGTAGTTTGAGTCCAGTATGTTTCAACAAACATTTTTGTCAATACCAAATCTACGCACCACCTATGGGGGACAGAAATTATTCTCATGGCTAGATTTGTCCCTTATCTAGCAACTTTTCTCTCTTCAGAAGATACTAGAAATACTTAACTATGCAACTATTGTTAGAGTAGCTCAGGACAATGCAAGGCAAGAAACACAAAGTCACAAGTGACATCATACATTATCTTACCAGGTACTCTCCTCCAGACTTCATTCACACCTCCTGTGCAATGAACAGATATGCCACTGATTCCCAGGAATACCTGAAGCAGCTGCTAAAAAACACTGACAAATATGTATTCAAACCAGCGGGAATGGAACTGGTCTCGTTCTGGATTCTGCTATGATCTCCGTAACACAAGACATGAGTGTGCTACAGTCACAGACATCCTAAGTGTTAACTAGTTGTGGTGAGGACTCTGGAACCCCCATGAGACCACGGAGCTTGGAGTGGGCTAATTTGCCATGTTTCTTGACAGAATTTTAATTCGCATTATGAATATTAAGTTTTGGTTCTGTCGCTTTCCCTGATTATGTCCTAGGAACTCCCATATGCATTAGCTTTGCTTAATAATGTATTTTTTATACACAGTCTCTCTAAAATATGGCATAATTTCAAAATGGCTATCACTGATGCTCATGATCCAAGTAGGTGTAGGTACAAGGCAGAGTGAAACAGAAAACAGTAATTTGTTTCCTAAGAAAATGATGTCTTTTTTTCTATCTACATCAGTATTTTCTCCTGGCAAAATTCCTACTTCTTGTCAGGTAACAAAAAATGAAAAACGTTCATTTTCAAATTAAATACATCAGTTTGGATGTGTTGTTTTTTAACAAGACATTGTCATGCTTAGAGGAAAGTGGGCACCTGTCATGAAAAATATTCATAGTAGAAAACCTAATTTTCCTTT
The DNA here is from genome assembly GCF_000690835.1 of Fulmarus glacialis. Taxonomy (NCBI): domain Eukaryota; kingdom Metazoa; phylum Chordata; class Aves; order Procellariiformes; family Procellariidae; genus Fulmarus; species Fulmarus glacialis. Next base: position 7,308 of record NW_009224459.1, on the reverse strand, counting down.
ACACACAGAAAAAAATTGACCAGCCTTATTACAGAAGTCTTTCATTGCCATTCCATGTCAGCACTGTCATTATATCTCCTATTGTGAAGACAGTTAAGAACATGTCTTTGAAAATTTATTCTGGGGTTGCCCTTGTGGCCTATTGATTGTGCTCTCGCTTCATGTGAGAGACCAGGGTTCAAGCGAGAGGGCTGGCAAGGCAGACAGGCTGCTCTGAAGGGACAGGATGGTCCCCATGTGCTCCCACAGAAGCCATCCTGACCATTTGAAGGTTTCAAAGCGTATTTTAATCTCATCTTCTGCAAAACTTCCTGGGTTGATGGTGTTGAAAGGTTTAAAGAGAGAAAAAATCTTTTTAAGCATTCAGAAAGGCACTGAGCACAATCCTTCTTGAAAAGAGGACCCTCTGGGCAGTAGCGCTGACAGAAGATGTGGAATGATGTGAAGAAGGCACAGCATTGCTGATTCCCCTAAACTGGAGGTTTTAAGAGGAATATTTGGACCTGATTCTTCAGTCCACCACAACAGGACAGCTAGAATCATCTTCATTATTTAGAAACTAAGTCCCAAAGAACAAAGTATCTATTTCCTTACTTTAAAACCTTTTAACTTCTTCTGCTTATAGCTAACTTCTGTTCTTAAGGACAATATTTGGCAAACAGCAGGCCTGCTTTTCCCCCCACTGATACCAGTATGAAGTGTCTGTCCATCTGATCACTTCAGTGGAGTTATTTCTAATTTGCACAATCATGAGAGATGATTCAAGCCAACCTGTCCATACTATAAGCTAATCATAGGGGTAATAAAAACACAGAGGCCTATGTTTTTCCTCACTGAACCTGCCATGAGTCAGCAGTAAAAGCAAGAGCAGATAGATTACAGCTTTGGAAGCAGCTGAAGTTGCTTGGTCCCACGCAGGTCAGTGAACTTGCACAGACAAAATCTAAAGCATACGTCATAAGGCAGCACTTAAAAGTAAACAGTATATTGGCTTCCAACTCAAACGCAGTGCATTCATTTCCACCATATAACCATGTGGGTTATAAGGGCAATCTTCAGGTCTATATCCTCAAAGACACATCACAGGTGCTATTTATCGGTGTATCCCCTCTGATGCCTTAGCTTTGCCAGCAGCATCACTGAATACTTTGATTATGCAATACACACATTAAACATTGCCCAAACACATTTTAGCATGAGGGAACATAGCAGCTTAAAAGAACGGGCAGTGGTTTGCTGAGTCAATGACACGCTTTCTTCCAAACGTCTAATGCAGTGCTAGGTGTTTAATCTGCATTTTAAAAAAGCCTATAAACATGCATTTACACAATAAAACATAACCATCTGAAAGAGCCATTACAGCCAATTGTCCTTTGTGTCAACTAATTCCTTCTACTCCCTCCCAAAAGGGCTCAGCTGAGTCCCCCTTGGAGACCCTACTTCCAATAACAACAATTCCCTTCCTCCCCAAACTATCAAGCCCCCACCACATGGGCAGCTTCCCTCCTGGCCAGCCCTCTCCTGATCATCCTGATCAAATCTTCAGCCTCTGCTTTCCTCCTCTGAGGCATACAGAGGGGCTGGTATATGTCCCCAAGGTAAAAAGGTCCTAAATCTAAGAGTGCTGAGAGCTTTTATGGTCACTGTTCTAATCTGTACCTACTATGGATGGAGATCCGTAAAATGATTTTTTTTCTTCTGCTTTGGTTGAGAAATCTGAATTTCATGAAGTGTCAGGAGCCTCAAATCTACTGGCCAGATTTTCTCCCATCTCTTCTACAGACTAATATAAATAATTTAAAACGTAAACCTAAGGGCTGTGTTTGCTGGCTCCTCACCTCTCCTGCTGATCTCACTGATCTGCTCATGGCAGTGTACTGTTCTGTTGCAAAGCTAAACCAGAGATCTGTCTCCCCAGACAGTGCATGCCTTATGTTTATTTTCTTTGACTTCTATCATAAGAAAGAAGGCATTACAATTCAAAGCACTAAGGACCAGATTCTTGTCGACTCACATTAAACACTGTCTTACCTCCCAAAAAGCCTCGTGCTATCAGTAGTTATTTGTATTATGAGGTAAATCTCAGCATGGTTAAAGGCAATACAATCAGAGGCGGTTATATTTTTCCACATATGGAGTATGACTTTCAGCTTCAGTGTATAAAAACAACCAAAGAAGGTAAAACAAAAAAAGAAAACTGTCATGAGGAAAAACGAACATGCAGATCTCCTCTGGAATATACCCTTTCTTTTTGCAGGGGTATATTCCCGCTTTCCTTCCTCAAATCATTATCCTCTTAATAAGCAGCATAAGCTTTGAAATATCCAAAATCATAACAGTTACACAACTCCTAGGACTGCTCAAAAGATGACAAGCACATTTTTGAGTAATCATTAAAATACATGTATGTATTTTATATGTAGATACGTATATACATATATATACAGAAAGACATAGTCAGCATTTTAAAAAAATCTACTCTCTTCTAGCAGAGGGTCTTGGTACAACAGCTAGTCTCACAACACTTCTAAATGGAGCTCATTCTACCAGTGTTTTGTACAGGTTTGGGCACTAGGTGATTTTAAAGACTTTGGATTAAAAACCCGTCCTCAAACAGAACTAGGAAGCACCCCCAGGATTTCTGCCCTAGCATGCAAGCCACTGGGCTAGTCTCTGGGCAAAGCACTGATCCCTTCTGTCCCCTCCTGACTTCAGTGCATCAGCTGGGAATGAAGGACCTTCAGATTCACCTCCAGATTGCAGCAAAAACTGCTACAGTCGCCCGCAGGGCCAACTCCTGATCATACCCACAGGAGAGGTCAGGAAGATAGATGGCTGATGAATGTTTATATTCCTTAGCTTTTTGCTTTTCAAGAATTTTCCCTTTTTAAAATCCATTTTTTATGGGTTAGATTGTTCACTAGTTCAAAAAAGGTTACTTAACCTACCATATGCTGGGGCGAAATTAATTAATGCACTTGACTAAAATTCAATGAGAACAGAAAACAGATACAAAGTAAGAAAAATTGTATTAACTGATAAGCAATCCCACATGTCAACAAATAACAATGGACTGTTTATGCTGCATTACTCTTTTCTAATCTGCACATATTACTATAATTATTAACTACTAGTCCTAAAATCTATAGAGTTATCATTATTGTTATTATTATGAAATCCAATCTCATTTTCATGTCATAAAGATAAACCAAATCTCATTTCAATTAGTTGCAGCAGGAGGGAATGAACTTTAAACAGACATTTAATTTCTGAAAAAAAAATTAGGAAGTTCTTCATGGAAATGTTATGGCATTTTGAAACAGATTAATAGTTCGGTATGAACACATCCACCCTGCAGCTAAATGACGGCTGTACTGCGATCAGGAGACAGGTTAAATGAGCAAAATCAGTTGATACCACTGGTTTGGATCTAATCAAAGAGTATTCATTTTTATGACTTTTTAGCTACATTATTTTTTCATCCCGTGTGCTGAATTGTTACCGTGGGTTATCTGCTTTGTAATTGGGTTATATTTGTCTCTAATGCATTTGATTGGTAAAGAAGTACTAGGACCAACAGGGTACTTTGCATTTTGGGTCCTGTCGTTCGATATCACACTGTCTCCACTGAGTGCACTCGTGGACACACCATGCTTCACAGAAGCAATCTCATGCATATTTTATCATCACTCAAGGGCAGGATCTAACCTATACCAGGGCAGCCTGCCTCCCCAACATACCTAGCTTGATCCTGGGCTGAGCTCAGGTGCTAAGTCTCATCAGTGCTGAGCTGGTTAAGGGTTGTACCATGAGGTTGCTCAATAACAGTTTGATCCATGATGCCTGTGCATGTGACAATGCTGAAAGAGAGTACACCATGAAGGGTGCAGTTCTGGATCCTCTCAGCTGGGGAAAGGGAGTCCAATGCAGCTAACTGAACCCACGGCTATGGATGTGGCTCTCCAGAACAGCTCTCCGTAGTGCTCAGCACTATGACAGACATTGCAATGGTGACAGAAGCCCTGAAGCCCCAGTACTTGTGACAGTGTCGTCTATTAGAGGTCTCAAACAGTGTCCTTTTTACAGACACTTTTGCAGAGCTACAAAATTACTTAATTACGCATTGCTTAGCGATCCCAAGTTTTAAGCCAGAAGCTGGGAAAAAAAAAAGAGATGTCAACAGGCTGGGGGTCTTCTCGACTTGCCACCAACTCTGCCCTCCGCTTTCCGCCCCCCCCGTTGCATAATGAAGCACAGCAGCTGTGCTGAGCAGCTGTACCTGTGCCGTCCTCCCATAGAACATCCCCCCCTCCTGGTTAGCGCCCAGATGGCAGCTAACGGCTGGAGGAGGAATCTCACCCAAGTCTTTTCCCCAGTGGCAGTTTACATGGTCAGGTTTTTACCCGCTCCTAAAGTATGTTTAGACTTCAGAAACATTAAATGTTTGACATTACGCCAAGACTAAAACACAGAAATAAAAAGATACCCTCTAGATATCAGCAAGCGTTTCACAGATCCTGTAGATAACAAGTTGAAATCCAGTCTCATGAAGTTTCTCTCTCTTCTTCTGCTACCGTCAGTTATTTCATTCCTAGCACTCAGGCAGCAAAAAGCAGTGAGACACCCAGGAGACAAGAGCCCTGCCTTACAGAGAGGGGCATAACAGCTGGCAGAAAGGAGAACTGGACCAGGGAATGCAGGACTGGAAGAAACTAGCAGGTGGGAAATTAGGGGGTGACTGATATTAGATGAGGAACTTTATTAGCTGAGATCATGAGGTTAAGAGAGAAACTGAAATTAAATTAGTGGAAATTCTCCACGTAAGGACAAAGAGCTGGGAAAAAGCAGAGCAGGGAAGGAGGGAGTAATGGGTGAGAAGCAAGAAATGTTTGGAAGAGGCAGGACTAATTCAAGACGAAAACAGAAAGTAGAGAAGTGGACGGGACTGAAAAGAGAGAGTCAGGAGAACAGACTGTGACCATATCTTGAAACGTGAGGGGAATCCAGGCTTCTTGTATGTCAAAATTCCTCTACTCTCAACAAGCATCTGTGAAATCCAGTGGCAAAGTATGTTTCATTCCAGTACTGTGCTGGTTCACACGTCAGGATGGAACCTTCTGTTATTAATCAATCCATTAACTCAAAATCCAAGTCACTGTTGTGAATCTAAAGATACTAGCTCTTCAGGCAAACTAAAGCGGTAGCTATATCATGTTTCATACAAGATTTTTCAGTTTGCCTATTTAACAGCCCAGGAAATCACACAGATAAAATCAACTTTAAAATAATAAATTCCAACACTCTCATTCAGGAATACCAGAATTAAGTTTGCTTCAAACAACTCTAATTTAGCTCCCTTTTATATTATAGCACAGCATTTAGAGATAACATAATTAACATAATTATCTCCCATTTTTTTCTACAGGACCCTCTCACTGCAAGGGCTCTTAATATCTTTTTAATGTAGGGTTGGGGGTTATTTTGGCCGTAATATAAAATCGAGTGACTTGTTTCCTTAAAGTAGATTAATCTTGAATTATGGCTATGTAATATCATTTTAGGTCTCTGGTTACTCAAGCAATACTCACGGAGTTGGCAGCAGAGCAGTCTGTTGGCCAGGCAATGGGAGTCCCACTTGCCTTTTCTTTACTTTATAATAAAATAAAAAGTACTTAGTAGCTAGTTTGGCTAACAGCCAAATCACATGGCCAAGGTTTTCAAAATGTACTCACAGTATCAGCATGCACCTTTAAAATTGCTGCTTTTCAAAAGATGAGAACTTGGCACTTTATGGAAAAAATCAGGCTCCTTTTAGGACTGCTCTGACAGGGCCTCCAAACTCTCTACCCGTTTTGATAAAGCTGGCCCGTGTCTTCTAACAGTCCTACTGTAGTTACGAGCTCCTACTGTAACACTTCTTAAAATGAGTGAATGGCAGTGATTTTCTGAAAGCTTTTGCTCCAATTCAGTGAAATAATAGTAAGGCTGTAACTAAGGAAAACATGGGGTTCAGCATTTGAATCAGGTGGATCACCTGAGTCACTCAAATCACCAAGGCTTCTTTGTTTGCTGTATTTCCTAATTGTTTCTGGAATCAGTTCAGTGCTTTCCCTCAACAACGTTTGCTTTATTAAGCATATCCATGCAAGAGAGAGAGAGATTCTTGACGTGCTCTGGATTGCTTCTGCTCCCATCTGTGCTAACCAGCAGTGAAGAAAGCTTTATGGTGCTTACAAACCCCATAGCTGTAAGGCTCCCCAGTCACACCAGATTATGATTTACTAGAGTTGTTAAAATAAAATGGGAGAAGAAACTGTTATAGGTCTTGGAAACTACAGAGAATCGCCATTTAAACCACACTCAAATCTCAAAGGAAATAGGATTCACTTGGGAACAACAAAATACCGTGGGGTATGGTTCTCTCTCCACAGCCAGTTCATATGCCAGAGAGTGATTTCCCTTTATACCTTAAAGAATCTCAGGCATATTATTGATGTTTTATGACATTGTTAATGGAATCTCCAGATCTGTAATAATAATGATAATTTGGCATTATGCAGCATTTTCTATTTGAAGATTTATTTGGGATTCATCAGAAATACAGCCCCATATGGAGTAGCAGGAATCAGCTATTTAGCAGCATACTGTGATACCACAACAGTATCAGCTATTCAGAAGGGAAAGTGAAAAATGTATTTCACAGAGACCTCTAAAAGAATGCAGGAAGAGTGAATGTAATAATCCAGTTGTAGCCAAGACGCCAGGGCTATCTAAAATAAAATCAAAAGATATTCCCCCAGGTTTTCAAGACCTTGGTTTCACATTTCAAGCTAACACATGCTACCTGTACAGTATTTGTTTGTACTACTATAAGACATTAGGGCACTATAGTTGCAGAAAGGAAGGTACTGACTACCTCTGAGTCAGTAACGTCCCTTCTCCAATCACAGTCAGAGTTGGCGATTTTCAGTTATATCTGAAATGCTTTTGTTTAAGTAAAAAAAAATAGAATACTATTATACTAAATAACTACTAACAATGCCTAGATGTCAATGCAATTTTTGTGATTGCCTCCTGAAAAGTTATTCTGTCAATAATGTTTACTGGATGTTTACTGGATGTTTACTGGATGTTTACTGGATGTTGGTGGTTCTCAAATCAAAGGTTTATATGTAAAAAACCAACAATCTAAGATCCACAAATTCTGTTTATGAAGGTAAGCTGGAGTTTCATCTTCTTGTGCATCCTTTCTGACCAGTACTCCTTTGTTTCCTCATTATTGTATTACCAGGTACCAACAGGGTTTTT
>NW_009224458.1:308-1082 GCF_000690835.1 Fulmarus glacialis | reverse complement strand
CTGCCCGCTGGAGAGGATCGGGCCCGCCAGGTACCGCTGCCGCCCCGCCGACTGCGAGAGTGTCCTGTGGAGCAGTGACGTGGTGGCATAGGGACACGGTGGCACAGGGGCATGGTGGCGTGAGGACGTGATGGCACGGGGATGTGGTAGCATGGGGACATGGTGACATGGCGACACAGTGGCACGGGGACATGGTGGGACGGGGAGGCACAGGGACACGGTTGCCGTGGGGAGTGGGGGTTTTTTTTACAGTGGCACAGGGACACAGTGGCACAGGTATGTGGTGGCACGGTGTCTTGGGGACATGGGGATGTGAGGACGCAGCACAGGGATGCAGTGGCATGGGGATGTAGTGGCACGGGGACATGGGGACATGAGGACACAGTGGCACAGGGATGCGGTGGCACGGTGACGTGATGGCACGTGGTCATGGGGACATGGTGACATGGGGACACAGCAGCACAGGGATGCGGTGGCACAGGAACGTGGTGGCACAGGGACATGGTGACATGGGGACACAGTGGCACGGGGACACAGTGGCCCAGGGACGCAGTGGCACGGTGACATGGTGTCACGGGGACATGGGGACACGGTGACACAGGGACATGGTGGCACGAAGATATGGTGGTGTGGGGATGTGGTGGCATGAGGGCATGGTGGCATGGGGACATGGTGGCATGGGGACGTAGTGGCATGAGGAGGTGGTGGCACGGGAACATGGTGGCATGGGGATGCAGTGGCATGGGGATGCAGTGGCACGGAGACATGGTGGCA
>NW_009224458.1:0-255 GCF_000690835.1 Fulmarus glacialis | reverse complement strand
GTACAGGGTGGCGCGAGGATGTGGTGGCAGGGGGATGTGGTGGCACAGGGATGGAGGGCCCCCGCCACCAGCGTCACCTCCCTCCAGGCAGGGTGGTCTGGCTGGAGCATCCCCTTCCCCAGCCTGGGGGCCTTGCCCGCTGGACCCTGGGGCTGTCCCCCCCCCGTGTCCCCACCATGTCTCCACCCCTGTCACCTCTTCAGCTTCTCCGGGGTGGACACGGGCTCCTCGTAGATCTTCAGGTAGTTGAGCAGG
>NW_009224457.1:21801-39424 GCF_000690835.1 Fulmarus glacialis | reverse complement strand
GTCTAAGCCGTGAGCCACCATCTTGAATGTATAAGGTTGGTGGCAGAGAGGAGGTGGCTCTAACGCTTCCCACACTCTGCTAGCCTGCAGCCTACGCTGGTCCTGCATCCCCTTCAGGAGACCAGGTCATCTGCAGAGGGTGTTAATGAAAGAGAGAGACAAACCCCACACAGGCTGAAATCAGACTGTGCGCATGTGCACATGTTTTAACAGTGTCACAGCGTACCGTTGTAGCACAGTATTTTTGAGGGGGAAGGGAACACTTCACAAAATTCAAACAATATCACCCATTGTGGATATAAGGCTGCCTGCTTCTTCTCAAAGGTGTGGTATTACTTCTTGTGCAGGTAGCCGTGAACACAAGATGTGTGACACACTATCTACATTTCTAGAGAAGGAATGTGACACCAACCTTTCCCCCAGGAAAGGAAAGAAAAATAACTGCAGCCTGGAAAAAAATGGAAATAGCTTACCTTGTCCAGCTTGCATGTTCCTCAGCTCTCTCATATTCAGAAAAGAACAACTTCCCTTGAATTTGACTCTGCCTGTGACTCAGACTCCTGCCAGCAGCCACTTACAATGGTGGCCTCCACCAAATGAGCAATCACTGTCATAAGAGCCTGGGGCAACGATTAACAGAGGACAAAATCCTGCTGAGGCCACTCACAAAAACAGACTAAGTGAGATTGGCCCTAGTCTGTACAGCTCGGTTTTGATTAAGATTTACAGTGCTACAGCAAGGATTAGAAAGTGCCAGTGGAGGCCAGCGTGTCCCAGCCTTAGCCCTGGCTGCTGCCATCGTTGTCCCACAGGAGACAGAAAGTTCCTGGCTGTGGAGCGAGCAGGAGGCTGCAGGCACTGGGGGATGGAAACGGACAGTGGAGGGCACTCAGTGGGAGGGGAGCAGAGGGGCTGTGAGCATTACACAGCTCATTATGGCTTTGGGACTTTCTGGCAACGTCACACACTTGTAAGTTAATTTGGAATCGATGTGATTTCCCAACACGATTTTTTTGCTCTTGAAACCTCTCCCTTAACTCCCCTTTTGTTAATTTATTAACAAATTAGGGTGTTTTCTGTAGCAGATGAAGCAACTTGCATTCACAACTGCACAACACTGGTTTAAAAATAGTAATGAGAAAATTAATAGCTCAAATACAGGGTGTCTACTTGGAGAATAAACATGTCTCCAGTGTTAGCTCAGCTTTTAAAACAAACTAATAATTGCTTCCAGAGATAAAATATTTGCAAGCTATTATTACAGCACTCTTTCGTTAAAGGGAAGGAAACACAGCTGTCTCTTTGGAGCAGGCAGACGGCAAGAGACAAAGTTGTGCTCCATAATTAGGCTTCAAGAACTGTCAGGTACCTGTACCTCTGGCAGCTCAATGTTAAAACCATATCAGCGGAGTATTCATCCATGCTGTTGTTTCCCAAGCCCCCCAAAAGAGGTTGTGAATTTGTTAATTAATTTCTGAGAAACACCATGGTTCTGTCTCTGAAAGCAAATAGCCCAGGGAGATGTAAAATGTCTTGAACAGAGGACACAAGTCTGCAAGTGATTTAAGGGTTTGAATATTGTGTATTCGTCAAAAGCAGTGGAAGAGGAGGGACTCTATCAGCTAGCTCGTGTCCTTACAAAGAGACACGTTTTTTCTTGAAAGTGGCTGTTTCACTTCAAAGCATCTGATCCTGCAGGTGCTAAAATTGACAACCAGTGGAGCTGCTTCTTCACGCCAGGGCGGGTTGGATTGGGAACTCTCTGAAGATAATAGAGGTAACACGTTGCTTTCTAGAGATTTCTTTAGGGTTATGCAATACAACATATCACTGGCTCTTGTCTACAAAAACATCCCTCATACACAGCAGTGTTTCCGATCACGGTTTTAGTTTAGCTTCTCCTGTTCTCGACATAATTTGGAACAATTTTGCAGTAAAAATAACCTGGCAGGAAAAAATAACCAAAACAAAGAACTCAAGCAAGTCATAAATCTACATTGTTTCCCTCCCAAGGGATAATAATATTGTGATATGGCAATAGGCCACAGCAGTAAATTGCCCCATATCTACACTGCGCACATGCTGCATCAGAATGGCACAGTGTTTAGTGTAACCTAAAATTAACTACCAGGAGCTCCATGCCAGAGCAAGCTCAGTTAAAATCATGATGTTTAAAAAATGAAGAGCCTCACCAGCACTGAGGAGGACATCTGAAGTACACAGCCTGCTTCTGAGCTTTTAGCGTTTTCAGTGGGAACCTGGTACATGTGAATCCCAGGATTACTAACATGTTTTACAGTAAATGCTTGTCTGGATTAAACCTCTCTGGACTTAATTTCTGGCCAAGGGCTACTTAGAATTTAGAAATTAGGCAACCGTTGGCAGGGCTGATTCTCTCTGGCTGTGCAACATACACTACAATGTTGTGTTCCCCCATAGACAGCCAAAGGCAATGCCTGCCTTTTGTAAGAACCCTGCTGCCCAGATCTCTTGCCTGGGAGGAAGAATTCATATTACAGTTGCAGTTTTTTCCTGAAATGCTTTGAATTCCCACCTTACCATACTCTAATTCACTAGATCATCTCAGGAGAGACTCCTCCTCCACGTCTGTTAAGGTAAGGCCCTTACAGGCCCATAAACATACACTGCATGCAAACGAAACACTTTTTCTGACTGGGCCGTCTTTATTTGGGACTGGGGAGCCTTAGGGAACTGCCTGCTGGCTTTTTACGTGAATCTATAAAACCACTATTTGGTAAAGAGCAAAGAGAGACCTTCAGACAGCTCTTACCCTCGTCGTGAGGGTCCTGCTGGTGGTTAGCATCCCGATATTGATCTGGAAACTTCCCCATTTAGCACACAGAGAATTTGGGCATTGTGAATTCTGCTCCTGAAGTGTCAGTTGCTACCACCCGCCTTTGCAGATCTGTCTTAGGAACATGCTGTGGAAAGCAAGCCAAGATCTTTAGATTCCCAGACTACTACCTTACCCCTATTTCTGCCATCTTCTACCCTCTTGTGCCCAGGTTCAAAGAAAAGAGCTTTTCCACAGATGGTGGAGCACTTGTAGGAAGACATTCTTCTACCAGGAGCAATACAGTATGGTTACCCTTTTATTATTCAGAAGAAGCCTCTGTACTGAGGAAGTTTTAAAATTATTGTCTGCAAGGATTTCCAACAATCAGAACTCATGATCTGTGGGGATTATTTGTAGTTTATTGTGAACCGTGTCTCATTTGTCCTCCTAAAGAGGAAGCTCAGTGACTCACTGTTTGAGGTATAACATAATGATTTTTGCCAGATCAAATTCCAACAAAGGAGAGCAATTAGTGTAAACAAATCAGTTATTGTAGAGCAGGTCTTGGACTTGTTTGCAGAATTTATTACACTGAACACAAGCTGGAACGGTTCAGTCACTTGGGACTTCAAAATGTTAGTGCAAGTGTAATTTCTGTAATTTAAGCTGATTATTTTATGTCCCTTCATAATATACAGGAAGAACAGTTCTTTTCCTCTTTTCAGAAGTCTTTTTGTGTATATAAAGGTTGCTACAATCTTCTCCATCTGTTCTTTTTTCTAGAATTGTCTAGAAGTTTCTAGAAATGGATGAATTGTCTACATCTTTTCTGAAGTGTTTTTCCCAAACCAAGCACATTTATTCCATCTGCAGCCTTAGCAATGCTATCTAGACTGGACAGATTATTTCAACATCTTACATGCCATACATAGACTGGTTGGACAAGTTGATTCTTTACAAATCTGCCTTGACTGTTATTAATTAGATATTTTCTGCATTTTACCAACACTGTTTCGATATTTTTTCAGAAAATGCAGTCAGACTGATTAGTGACAATTCCTATGTATCTCCCTTCCTTCTTTTTCAAAAATATTCACCAGGCTTGCTCTTCTCCAGTGCCCTGGAGCCTCATCTGTCCTCACCGCCTTCTCAAGGGTGATCACCGCCTTCCCATCCTGCTTACACCAGCTACTTAAGCATTTTTAATAAACTTCCTTTTTCTTAAGTGACTACTGAAGGAAAAAAGGCATTAAACCTGTCACCCATTATTGTTTCTCCTTTCCCATCACATGTTGGACTAACTCTTTCATGTTTCATATCTTTGGAGAATGTCCTCATGTTATTCTTCATTCCATTTCCTTGTTGTATCTTATTCTGCTCTTCATTTTAATCCCTATGATTATACTAGTCATAAGAATTCAACCAGCATCTACATTATGCCAAAATCCATTTGACTTCTGTCACATAGTGCTGTAGCTTAGCTTTTGTCTGTTAGATAATAGCAAGCAAATACCATTTAAGCAAAATACCACAGACGTTTTGAAATGATACCGCTTCTATATTCTTTTTCAAGGGGACAACTAGTCCTGTTCCCTTTGAGCTCCTAATGAAACTCCTCCTTACATCCAGGGAGGTGAAGGTGTTATCCTGAGCCTCAGTAAAATAAGATGTGAGCATTTCTCTCTCACATAGTAAAATCACTATTCTCCATGTGTGCAAAGTCAGCAGGGAGATGCCAGGTAAGTGCAGTAAAAGGAGAAGGAATATTGCATATACTGTGATGTAATGGCAACTTAGTTGTTGAAAGAAAATGTAAGACTCAAGGTTAATTGCCAATGGTGAAAGTGGTACTTTGCTCCAGGGTTATTAATAAACATGCGAGAGAGGAACATTTTGACCATTTAAAGCATATTTTTAGTCTATTTGAAACCTAACAGTATCATTAAACAGCTGCTCTGGTTAAGGTTGGATAAACCCAAACCCAAGTATTTTCTGAATGTTTGCCTGTTTCCCACACTAACCAGGAAACAGTATTTTGACAGTTCTGAAGTGTTTCCTTAATACTGTTTTTTACTGTTATTTTTCATTTCTACTGTTTAAAATGTTTTTGTTTAAACAGAATTGAGAGTTTTGACAGTAATTTTTGTAACATTTCTCTAAGCATGATTCAAAACACTAAGTGAGCCTGTTCTAAAATATTTTTACTAAGGAGCAAAAATGTAAAAAGCCCAGATGCTTGGCTGCCTATGTGAGCCGAGGGCAAAGTTTGAGCCACCTGGTATTTACCCACAACCAATTTTAATGCTGCACACTTCCCATCTTTAAAATCCTCTTCAATCATTAACTGATTTCTCACAGTTCAGCAATGCAGGTAGATTTCTTTCTTCCTGTCTTGCAGGCAATAAACCGAGACAAAGCGATACAGTGAGTTGAAGAGCCACAGAGGGAGTCGCCGTCAGTGCCTCCATTCAGAACATGATTTAATTAATCTTTACATGATGGTAGACATGGCTGCATCTTCCCTTTCACTCCATGTGTCATCCATCTCTTTCACATTTTCTCATCTATATTACACATCTTTCTCCCCTTGCTTTTCACAAAAGAAATTCTATTTCTTTTTTCCATCTGCTTGGTCTCTTCTTTCCCCATGAAAGCTCTGGCCCAGGGGAAAGGATCCTGTGTCTTGCTTTTGGATAATCTCTTCATTTCTTGGCAGACAGTCAGGTAGAAAGCAAAGCAGACAGCTTTGGCACAAGACCGAGGCTGAGTGTTTGGTTGTTTGGGAATTTTTTTTCTTGTTTCTAGGGGATTTTTTTCCCCATCTCTTCTTGAGAATGTTTCACTTAGGCTGCCCTTTAGTCCAGGGAGAGAATAGGAACCCATTATATTAAAGGCTGAGGTTTGATGTTACAGCTATTCACAGGAAAGTGGGACTTTCCTTTTATTGTTCACAACAAACATTTTCCTTTATGAGAAGCATAATAGAAAGGCAGGTCTGAAGTTAGGGAAAAAGATGTTTTGCCCAACTTTAATCAGATATGAATTGCTTGTGAAGTTTTACAAGAGGTATATTGTTTGAGCTAAAGAACACCAGCTGATACTTCCTTTTCTTTTTGGATGCATCATTACAAAATAAATATGGGAAAAAATAAAGTGTAAGTATTCTAATATTTCACAAAAAAATCCTGTTAAAAAATAACTAGTAGTAACTTGCGGTGCTGGGTCTCTGCATATGGTCTGTCTCTGCTCTGGGTGAGCTGGTCTCTTCCCGAGTCTGTAGCACCTCCTCGTGGGCTGAGCCAAGAAAAGTGATTCCTCCTCTCTGGTGGCAAGATTCACAGCTAGCCAGCAATCATTTCCCACCTGCTTGGCAGCTCTGGCATGAAACATCTTAGAGGTGTCCACGCTAACTCTTTAACTGCCAGATTTCTGTCATTTGATGGAAATAAATCCCTGTGCTTTTTGGATTCAAAACGTGACCCAGAACATTCAAATTTTTAGCACTTTCCAAGCCTTGAGTGCTATTAATCACAAAGGATGAGTCCCCATCCATTGCTACCATGCAGCCCATCCTCGAATTCACCACATAGAAGAATGGCTATTTCCTCATCCTGACGAAGTCAACCTTGGCTAACACTGAAAACCTCCTGAGACAGAGAAATGGTGCAAAGGAGCAGGAAAATCCTGGGGTCCCCATGCCCTTAACTCCATTCTGTAGCTCCTCCTTTGCCTGTGCTCCAGTGCGGCTCATGAGAGTAGCTGAGCTTTATTTTCTAACTACAGCTACTCAGTGTGGATCAGGATGACAAAGCCAATGTCTCCAGCCAGATGCAGTTCAGTCTCTACTCTGAGAGAGTTGGGATGCTCAGTGATGTGGCTATTTTTCTGTCTAATGGCTAGCTGATGGTGTTAACAGTTGTATTCATGGGGAGGAAAGGACTATTCAGTCATGCTAGCAATTGGTCTTGCATGTACAGGTACATGTAAGCACATAGAGACTAAGGGTGTTGTATGGAACTGTTCCTCATTTCTGCTAGAAGCTGAAACGCTGCACGGTGCTCATACAGGATGTGCAACAGTTGGAGTTTACAGGATTGTTGACCTTCAACTGACTAATGCCGAGTCCCTCGGCAACAGCTCTAATCTGGATAGTCTTTTAAATTTTTGACTATTCAACCACCATTTCTGTAAAGTAGGTATTATACAAGGTGGGTGTGTTCTCTTTTTCTACGTGCCCCATGTCTGTATAATACATTCATGAAGCACAGGGCACAGTCTTTTCAGCAAATCTTGGGTTTTGTCTGCATACAAGCTTACTCTGAAATAATTACATGGATGTTCTTACATGTTCCTTATTACTTCAGGGAAAGACAATGAATGAACATGCTTCTTTCACAGACTTGTCAGCAAACAAAAGGAATAGCCTGTATGGGAAGAATGCTACAGGAGAAGAATAAAGCCAATCTAATTGTAGCAGAAACAGAAAGGTAACATTTGGAGGGGTGAAGAGCCATGCTAGAACCTACATTCCAGAAAGCCACTCTCTGTACTGGAGCAAAGTTCATGGGGAATTATACAACTAATGAATGAATGATGTGCTGAAGAAGGCCCAACTAATAAAGGACGAATTCACTCTGTGTGTGCATAGGGGAAAAAAAAACTAGTCAGTGTTCAGATTAAACCAGTTTTGAATTATGCTCACTTCAGCCCCCTGTGTTTCGGCAGGAGATGCTGGCAGGTGTGTATTCTGATTCATTTCAGCAGCATGGTTGAAATCACGAGTTCATTGCATAATTGCAAAAGGAAAGAAAGTAATTTCCAAAAAATACATGGTATCAAACCTTGGCCTTGTTTTTTCCCCACTAAATGCCAAAGTGAAATTTCACGAGACTCATTCTTCATTCGAAATTTTTAACAAAATATCTCTGTCATATTTTGGAAAAAGTCTGCATAGATTGTTCTACAGCCATATATTTTATATTCCTGTCATAAGGGATAACACGCTAGTGAAATTTCTGGTTTAGGGATTAGATGATATATAAAGTAAACATCTATTATTCATACCATCTATGTATGCCAGTGGTGCAGAAGTATTTGGGCTATGCTGATAGCTGATGGTAAAGTTTGCATCATACAAGTTTTTAGTGTAAATGTTCTAAAAATTCAATTTTACAAGTTCATGTTGTTTTGAAATCTTCCTTCTAATATATATGTTCTGGTATAAGTCATTCAAGTAAAATTAGAAGACTGAATCTCAAAAGAGCATGAAAAACATTAAGGGCTTGTTTTTTTTTTTTCTTTTAATGATCAAAATATTTTTCCTTTTCAGAATGACTTAATAAACTCATACCAAAGATTAAAGTGCACGAAGAACATCACTTAGGAAATGAAACTTTTTTAGCTATTGTCTAACAAAGAATAACTAATGTTGATGTGCACAACCCTTAATTAACCACAGCATTTTTACAGAACCTGATGTTTTCCATGGGAAATTTCTAGTAGGAATATTGAAGTTATTCTAATATACGAAAGGTCCCTTATTAAGGAAATGCATGAATAATTTGCTTTCCAGCATGGCTCTCTAGAGAGACGTGTCTCTCTCTCTGCATCCTTTCCTATGTGTAAATATTGGGAAAACTCTCCAAGCAAAACTGGATGCACTGAGTTAGCCTTATGCCAAAATTTCTTTCCATGTGATCACAATCCTTATTACGAAGATGCTTAGCCATTTTTGCACATCCACCAGACCCTGCAGGAAGGTTGGTCCTCAAAGCCCAGTCTGGTCATTGTCCAAGATGGTGTAACATTATTTCAAAAACCACATCGAAAACCAGGACAAACTTAAGATCTCACAAGGACTCCCCTGAGGAAGGAAGCATTTGGCAAAAAATCCCCCATATTTTTCCTTGGTTTCTTGAACATGGCAGTCATTCAGAAAGGATTTTAGATGGAGAAGCTGCCTGGAATAAGATCTTTGAAAAATCAAAGGAGTTGTATTTTCTATACCAAGGTTCACCCTAGCTCTTGAGCATGGAGGAGAGGTAGTAACAAGAAGCATTCACCTTTTTCATATTCCACACAGGCCTGTGTGATGATATGATGAACCGAACAGAACATCCCCACAATTGTCTTCCCCTTGAGCTCTGCACACTGCCTGTCCCACAGCCTCTATCCAAGCATGTGAAGCCAAGTGCCAAGCTCTTTTGGTTGGATGAACATTGCTACCTACCCGTCAACACTCTGGCCAGGCAAGATATCCCCAGAGATAAGGAGAGACCATCTTCTCCAGGTGCCACCTAACCCCATGGTGCTTCTGCTGAAGCATGGCCAAAGGCACCAGGTACATCCCTCAGCCATGGTCGTATCATTGCACTATCCTAAGGTACTTACCATGTACCTGTATGTGGCATCGCACATTATCAAAACCCACCTGCCTCAAGGCTGGCGTGGCAAACCTGATGCATGCCACCATGCAGAGCTGTGAAGTTTGGTTAAGGTCCACGTGCACAGCTCTGTGTAGACTATAGCTGGCTAATTTGTGTGGGGCAGTGGGTCGGGGCCAAAAGGAATCTGATATTGCTCACAGTTGTCTTGAAGTGCTGCAGCTTAATCGAGGGAGACTGAGTGAAGTTCACCAGGAGAACTGAGGGCTTGCTGTCCATGTAGGTCTAGAATGAAAGCTGAAGAGGGCTGGCTGCAAACAAGCATGTGGGAGGGTGCTTGAAAAGATGTCCTGTACTTCCCACACCGACTAACGCTTGCTTCTTGTAATCTTGGTGTTCTCCACTGCAGTCTGGCAGAGGGACAGAGAAGAGACAGGAGGCTGCAAGCTGATCGACAGCAAATACCACAGCAGCCTATGGTGACCCAGTTTGCAGTGCTCTCTGCTTTTCCATGAATGCAGGAAGGTCTCAGCGGGGCTGAAGGGAAGCAGGTGACCCTACCAAATGTTTGTCACCTGGTGTCCATGACATGCAGCAGCTCTGGGGGAAGAGGCTCAACTGAAAATTGAAAACAAGTCTGTATTTGCAATTCAGACCAAGCTGATGCAAGGCAGGTTAAGAAGAAAACTGGCACAGCTCAGACTGATCTGCTGTCTGACTTCCTCCAGTATTTCTCTGATCCTAGTTCTTTACTAGCTACAACTTCTCCTTAGCCATTCAGGCCCTCCAAGAACAGTATTATGGACTGTTCTCATCATCCAGCAAAGGAGGATACCTTCTTACCTGCAGCACCACGTTGCTTTGGGTGTCTCCCACTGGGAGCAGGCTGAGAACAGCACTGTCACAGTGGGCCTGTTGTTAGATGGTGCTGAAGGATGTCTCTGACTTGTAGCTGGTCTTTAATGTAACACCAGATAAGACAATAAAACCTTAGAGGGAACGTGGTGCAAGAGAGAGAGATGTGTCACATCAGTCAGGCAAATAAGGCACTCCAGCTACAGCGGCTTTAACCAAAATGCTCCAGAGATACTACGTTTCAGCCCAGGCTTGCTGTGGGACCATAAACCCCTCTGCTTTCCACAAAATGTCAACTCTGCAAACCTAAGAATCCTATGTTTATGGTTTTAAAGAAATGGTGCATTTCTACCCCAAAGGCACGGAGCACTTTGAAAACGGGAATCGTACCCATTCTAAAGAAGTCTGCTGTTCGCACACGAATAAAAGAAGTTGGCATTATCGCGGAATAAACTCCCAGTCTGTTTTGCAGACTTGGGTCAGGCAGAAAAGGTTTGTTTCTACAGCTAGAGAGAAGGTGGAGCGGCAGAGGTCCAGCCCTCTATCCGTACAAACTCTGATGTAAAACAAAAGTGCTGGGGCTTGTATGCATTCACAGCAGATAAAAAACTGCCCAGTGAAGGGGTCTCATGTGGCAGAGCAGCGTCTGCATGGAAGGAAACTTGGTTAAGAGTGGATGTACCCCTGCCTTCCCGCTAACTTGGGATCCGCAGCCCTGCGGCCTCGGCATACCTCTGTTCAGCTCGTCCCTCTCGCTCCCGACGCTGCTGTGTCCTTGACCAACTTTTAGGCCTGTGTCCACAGTATGTATAATTTTACAGTATCATGATTTTCAAGCAGAGCTCCTATTTGAGGAGGGAAAGGTTTGTCTCCTGATTTCCAAGGATACTTCACAATAACTTCCATTTCTCTCTTCTTTGTCTTGCACCACAGATCCATATCTAAAGATAGGGGAATATTTGAACATTTCTTATTGAGAAGAGCACATATCAGACCAGCAGAGTAGAACAATTGCTGTGTTGAGTTGTGTGCAGGAGCCAGACTATACTGGCCGTACTGCCTTTGGGGTGTACTTCAAGAAACCTCTCAATTTCATGGACAAAGTTGGAAAAAAACTACACTTTAGGGGGAAGAAATTCCTTGTCCTGCATCCCTCTGTCAGTAGATGGCTCTGCAAGCCATGGTGTTGCCCGGTTAACCATTGCACCGTGGAGACAGCTGAGGCTCCAGATGAGTGGGAGCTTGGCTGTGTGCCCTTGTGCCGTTCTTGCTTTCTGCCTGGGGAAATTTGAGGTGCCCCAAAACCTGCGAACAACCACGGGTTTTGTCTAACCCTTGTTCTTTCTGACATCTTTCCCACCCTGGCCTTGTTCTTTTCTGACAAACATCCTTCCCATCCTGTCCTCTCTGAAGGTCCAGCCCACGATGAGCACAGTCATTCAATCATACCCCATCTCAGCTGCGCTCCGACGTCTTTTGCTGAAAGCCGATGACATTAGCTGGGTGAGTACATCAGTACGACAGTTCTGCAGCCCCAGCGGGCCTGTGCAGGCAGCAGTGCAGCCCTGCCCTCCTGCCTGCAGCGTCCGAGCCACCTCACGTACGTTTACACATAGAATCATAGAATCATAGAATCATTAAGGTTGGAAAAGACCTCTAAGATCATCAAGTCCAACCGTGAACCCAACACCACCATGCCCACTAAACCATGTCCCTAAGCGCCTCATCTACACGTCTTTTAAATACTTCCAGGGATGGTGACATGCTGCATCGCATCTCTGCCTGCAGTGGAGATACAGCTGTTAGCTGTGGTGTACCATCAGGCACCAAACAGGTTAAGTCAGCAGCTGCCATCTAACATTCTGCAGAAAATAAAACTCAGAACAGAGTGTTTTATCATCTCTTTTCCACGCCTGATGCTGGAAGCCTCTAGAGGTCCAATCTGCTTGACTTTTTTCCTATCTGGCAATTTAATTTTACTGGCATTTCTCTCTTGTGACTGTGCACAGTCAAAAATTGCATTTTATGGATAATACATTTAGATTGGGGATGCAACCCAATTTAAAAAGGACTCTTATGGAAATCTGAACAGCACAGGCTTGGAACAGTCAGGGAAAAGGTGCATACTTCCCAGCTAGAGCCCTTTGCAGCAGATTGCTATGGAGATAGCAGGAACATTTGTCATGGGTGGCAAGCCTGGGGAGCCTGGGGAGTTTAAATCGTGTAAACAGATCATTACCTACATGGTAGCATCCAAGCTGGGCATAAGGGGTTGCAGCTTTACCTGATATCTAAAAAGATGGGCTTGTTCTCTAAAATTCTGCTACTACACCTGTAACAGTGTTTTGTGTCCTCTCCCTTACCACATAGGGTATGATTAAGAAAGGTCTCTGAAGTCGCTCAGGTAGTGGATGGCATCATTTCTACACTGTCATGTATTGAAGAGGCATGGAAAATTTTTTCTCAGGGTATTGAAATTTCTAGAACTGACCTGAAGGAGGTTGCTTCTGAACTAGTAGCATGGTCATGTCATCAGATCCCGGCTGAAAAGACCACCCTTCCCATGAGATCCGGGCTGAAAAGACTGCCCTTCCCACGCTGAGCCCCTTCAGAGACCTTCCCTCCCCAGGGGCACATGTTCTGCCTGTGCAGAGCATTACCACAGCTGCGACCTCACCTTAAACTGATACTACAAGACTGTCCTCAATATTTTGCTTTTTTTTTTTTTAATTTTGTTGCTTTCCCTCCCACTAGTTCCACTTTTCTATTTGTTTTCCCTATGTCTGAGTGCTTGCGTTTATGAAGATAAAAGCCATGGAGAAGTGAAGCGAGAAGCTTTCCCACTTGAATTTCCACAAATGAAAATGCTTACCTTTGAGGTGCCAGAGAAGACACTTGCTCAGTGGCAGTGTGCCTGGTACCAAAGAGGGACACAAAGGCCACATCTGTATGAGTGCAATATCCGGCCACTGGTGCTCAGTTGTCGGCATGCTCATCTTGGTGGGACAGTCCTAGGCACAAATTTGGCCCCAGCTCTGCCCAAGCAATTCCCAGGGAGGATTCAGGACTTAAACCAACACAGGGACCATCCCTAGCTGCAAATTGAATGCACCCACCCCTTTAAAAGGTAAAAGTGTAATAGTATGGATGTGGTCTTATCACACCAGGCAACCTCAAGATCAGAGAAAAGGCGAAGAAGAGTGTTCTAAGACAAAACTGAAAGGGATGATGTTTCAAAATGGAAATCAAAATATTCTCTCGCAGCAATGCTGAGTTTTGGCTCCCTTGACAAATTCCAGGTGAATCAGGGGAAGCGCGTACTCATTTGGACAGACAGTGCTTTCCCGGCCGAAAGCCATTCCTTCAGGGAAGGTGGCACAGCCAGCCCAGCGCACAGAACAAACCACACTTTACCTATTCCCACCCGCCCAACGCAGCCCAGCATTCAGCATTCAGCAGGGTCAGCTTCTCCAGGGGATGTCTCACAGGCACTGCGTAGCACGATTTGGAAGGGAAATGTAAAGAGCTCCAGCTTACATGCATTGAAAAAATAGCTGCATCCATCTACAGAGTCCTTGCCCTGCTTTTCAACTCAGTCCCATGTCCTCACTGGAGCTACAGCTCCCCAAACGGATCTGACTGTGCAGAACCGGTGTCCATACCTTGGCTGGGCCAGACTGCAGTACGGGCATCTCAGTGCAAACCCACCTTCACGGACCAGTTTGGTGGAAATGTGAAGCTGTGAAGTAGAGCAAGAAAGGCACCAGGTGCCTTCCCTTCTGTCCCACCTGCTCTGCTTTTGCAGGAGGCATGGTCACAGTGGGGTGGCACAAGAGCAGTGTCAGGCACCACGGCTGGATTGGGCAGAGCTTGTGTGTCGCAAGAGCCCAGATTGCAGGATACATCTCAGGAGGTCCAACCCCTAACTGCAGTCCTCATTTGGGCAAGTCACCTATGTCAGCAATCACCAGGGGACTTCAATGGCTGCTCCGATTTCTAGCTTTTACCAAGCAATTTGCAAAAGGCCCCAACATCTCTGCTGGAGGAGCCCTGTAGCTCTGAAAGGGCCAAGCCATGTTGCAAGCCATGTGCAACCTGCTGCCGCAGGGGCTGCCCGGGGCTGTCGGCACCCCGCAGTCCTTGACCTTCCCACGCCTCACTTCTTCATCCCTGAGCAGCGGGAAGGAGACATCCTTGCACCATTCGATCAGGCTGTGTAGGAGGAATAAGGCAGGGCTCGGCAACCCTGTAACTCAAACCAGGACAGCACTGCGTAGCGCTAGGGCAGTGCTTTAGTGGATTAGTGCCTTAGGAGAGAACAGCAGTTCCTCCCTCCCCGACCATCTCCTTGGCTGTCTCTCCACATGTCCTCCAGTCACTCCTTTCTTCTTTCTCTGGTCCCTGTCTCCTTCCCACTGAGCTGAGCTGCAAACCACTGGTCTGCCTTTGCCTTTGCAGGCTCCAAACTGACACCATGGCCAAAACCTGCACTGGGGCCCCTCTCCCCAGGCTCAGTCTTGTTAATTGAAAATAAAAGCAAATAGGAACTGGCCTCCTTGCTGGGTTTTATCATTACTCATCCAGCTTGGGCAGGATGGGACAGGATGAAGGTTGCACAAGGAAGATGCTTCATGCTTCATGTAAAGGGCCAGCCTGGGGGGGACTAAAATCTTTGGAAGAGCTATTGCCGAAGGATGCCTTCATGACTCTTGGCAACAAGAAGGAGTCTTGCTCTCAGTACTGGGGCCTGGGGTGGCATACAAAGGCATTCCAAAAGTATCCTAGGCTGGGCTGACTTGTAAATGGCAAAGCTTCTCAGGCATTTTTGAGTGAAAGGTGTATTTGATGACTAGGCTTTAACGTATTAATGCTTGCTTTACCCTGCTCTGCAATGGGTTCCACCATTTTAGAATTATGATCTTTATTAGCCCCCAAGAGGTGTTTCAAAGCAGCCCTAAAGGATAATAGCCTGTGTCTAAAAACCTTGACATGGTGATTTGTCTCAGGAGCCTGACTGTGTTATCACTCAAGGGCTGAAATCTGTAATCAAAAGCTCAGCTGAGCCTCCACTTTCCTTAAAACATCTCCCTCCCTGAGCATCATCTTCACATCAGCCTGCTGGTACACAGCTGCTGTATTCAGCAGCTCCTTCATCACTGAGCAGTACCGGCGTAGCTATGCATGGCTGCGATTTTAATATGCAGTTCTGATATGCAGAAGCACAGGGCCTTTGGAGCTGCTTCTCTCAGCAGTAAAACCCCTCTCCCTATTTAACCAGTGACATTTACTCCTGATGGTAGCCCCTAGCCTCAAATTAGCGTCAGGGTACCCTGAGCTTGTGCACAACAAGGGCCCACGGGGTGGAGGAGCGGAGGCAGGGGCGGCAGCGTGCAGCGTGGAGCCGGATTTCGGGTCTGTGCTCATGGCAACTCCGGCACATGTGTTGGATGGTCGGAACAAGACGTGTCTCGGAGGGACCCTCAGCAACGAGGGGAGTGATGTGGGTGCGGGACTTCTGGCTGTGTGGCAGTGTGGGCTGGCTACCCATGAGTGCAGGAATGAAAGGGAAAAGCCGCATGGGAAAGAAATGTTTGGTCATCCATTCAAGTCTCATTCCCAGCCTTGTCTGCACCTATGTGCTCTGCCAGCCTCACAATAATTTGAGGTGGGTCTGGCTAAGTCCCCCTGAAGAGTATGAAACTGGTTATTCCCTTTCCTACTAGCCCTCCTTCCCCTCCCAATGATCTCCATCATTCACCTTCTTCAAAATCTGACGTCAAATTCAGAGGCTCTCTATAATAAAATAACAAAACCCAGCAATCAGTAACAAGTCTCCACGTACCTATTATATTGAATGGAGGCATCTGCCATGGTCTGTCCTGGCAGCTGCCCCTCCTCTGAGCAGCCCTGAAATCACTGGGAATCTGGTTACTTATATCCAAATGCTGCCAGGTATCTTGGAAGCCAGATTCATCTTCAAAAATTTCTGTGTTTCCAAAACAAAACTGTGCAGGATTTTGGTTCCGTTAATGTTGTTTGAGGTTTCCTTCCAATTCTGCATGAAAATAACTCTGCAAATCCCAGCGTAACATCAAGGAAATTGGGCTTCCCGGTCTGCTCTGGCATTGTCAGCCCTCTCACCTCCCCTCTGTCGTGTCTCCAGTTGCTGAGACATGGAGGGACCACCGTGCCGGTTTTAGGGAACACTGTGCCCATTTTCCAGAAGAGCAAGAAGCAAGGTTGTAGGAGAGGACAACAAGGTCTTACACTAAGCCAAAGCTTTCCATATCCTTCTATTGCGTTGCTCCCAGCAGCTTCCTTCCCTTCTTCTGTTAAAGAAAAGACGGGCTGTTCTTGAGGTCTTCCCATGGAGGGACTGCTACAGGACAGTCGTCCACGTGTCAGAGCCTCATGCGGTGTAGGATAATCCAGGCCTACAATGACCTGTGCAACACCTAGTTAGCTTGAAATGGTGCAGATAGCTCCAGGCAAAATAAAATATTCGGTTTCCTTAACTGGAAACTGGAGGGAGAGCTGCTAATTCCAGTACTGTTCAACTCTGCCACTAGTTTGAGGGCAAAGATAAATATCATTGCTGGTAAAAACTGGTGATTGCAGAAAGATTGGTGGGATAATCAGTAACTGCAGTGGCAGAGCAGTTGTACCTCTTCCAACAGTGTAGGATGAATATCACTCCATGCAGTGGGGTATACTGGGGAACGAGGAATACAGGCAGTGCCTATAGGATGGGGACTCAATGTATCTAGAAAAGGATTTGAGGGATTTAGGGGGATCATCTGTACCAGCTCGCAGTACAATGTTGCAGCAAAAAGGACTGAGGCTGAAGAACAGATGGGAAATCTGTGCTTTAGTCAAACACAAGCTGTTGAACTCAACAGGAGGAGCTGGTTACATGTTATAATTCAGTGTCAAACAAGAAATCAAACTAGATGTTCCAACAGAATGTAAGTTTATGATTTGCCAAGGGTCACACATGATGTTTGTCATAAAGAAGAAACTTGACGACAATGTCTTTGAAGCCCCATGGCCGCTGTCCATCCTCTGAATCTCTCTCCCTTATATAAGAAATATCAAACAGTTTTCATTCCTTTTCCCTTCCTTCCCCTCCCCTTTGATAAGGAGTGGGCTGGCTGGGAGAGCTATGGTTTTGTAAGGCTGCACCCAGTGCTGTTAGTGGGAAAGCTGCTTCTGAGCAGAAATTCTGATTACAGCACAACCTTGTTGTCCTGCTGCACCTTGTGCTCAATCCCATCTGGACCCTATAGTACCAATCTTCTGCAGATCCCACTGCTGTAGGCACCCACTGCAATGTGAAACATGGGTCCAAGGACTTGCTCCAAAGGCTCTCCTGGTCCCTGATGGAGTTGTCCTGGGTCTCATACAGTTTGCTCCGCCTCACTGCTCTGCAGTAATGGTGGGTCACCAGTTCAAAGGGGCTCAGAGCTACGATTCGGTTTGGAAAAACATCCAAAAGGGTGAATACTCCTGGCGTGCTGGCAGCACTTGTTAACTTGATGTCAGAGCTGCTACTCCAGAGACGTGGGAAGTGACATGCGGTTCATCTGGG
>NW_009224457.1:0-21778 GCF_000690835.1 Fulmarus glacialis | reverse complement strand
GGAGAGAGTAGGAAGTGTCCTCATTTCCCTGGGAGCACGAGGCACAGTGTACTTTTAGCATGTGTGCATGAGAGCCATACCTTCACCTGGGTACTGGGACCAAAGGACATTTCCTTCCCTCTCATAGAACCACGTCACAAGAGAGATATAGTGGTAATACACAAGAGATCAAAGATGGGTTTTGCTAGAGAAGGGAAGAGAAGGGTTATAAGGTCCTTTCCCATCCGAGCCTTTGGGAAATCTGCTGGAGTTGCAGAGAGAGCCTCCGTGTCCCCGCTGACCAAGAGCTGAGCCGCCTGGGAGGGACAGGAGGAACTCCATGGACAAGTGCTCTGGACAGCGTTGCTAGCAGGTTCCCTGCAGTGTGAGATGGAGCCTGAGATGCAGCAGGGAAACCATGTGAGCCAGCAGGTTTGCCTCCTCAGTCATGGCTGCGTTCAGGCTCTCAGCTGTAGGCAACATCCTCCTTTCCATTCTTTTCACACCCAGCTCTTCATGGCAATGCCTGAGCTAACATCACCACACACGCAACGAAAGCCCAGAGAGCTGTGGCTCCCTGTGGTGAGATCTCCAGGCTGACCTGCTCTGGTAGCCAAGGAAGGTGTATCCTCCTGGTTTGGACCAAGGATGGCATTCGGTCTTAGGAGAAGTGGGAGGAGGAATGAGGTAGGCTTACGGGGCTGTTCCTTGTGCTCAATAATTTTGTTACAGACGCTGTAAAAGCAGACCTGCTTGATGAACGTGACAGTCCCATTTCAAGGCAGACGGTGTTGTTGTATGACTGTCATTCCTCAGTGTGGCCTCAGCCATCCCCATCTTTGCTCCCAGACTGGAAGGACAGCCTAGCTGTTTCATTATTGACCCCCACCAGGGAAGACCCTACTTTGCCAAGACATCCTGTATGGCCATGGTGATTTCCCCAGACATTCGGATGTCC
Organism: Fulmarus glacialis; assembly: GCF_000690835.1. Lineage (NCBI taxonomy): Eukaryota > Metazoa > Chordata > Aves > Procellariiformes > Procellariidae > Fulmarus > Fulmarus glacialis. Next base: position 20,841 of record NW_009224457.1, on the reverse strand, counting down.
TGCTGATTTCCATAGGGTTCACTGGCTAACGTAGTTTTGGTGAGCTGGATTGTGGACACAGTTGCAAAGCTGGCGTATGCCTTCAATGGGCTGCTACTGAGAGGAGCAGGCATGTTCCATTCCCCCTTCTTGCCAGCTCCGCACCCGTCCTCTTGCTTGTGCCCGCATGTGGCCATCAGGCAGCTGTACAGCCTGTCCCATCAGCGAGTTGAGGTCTCCTCTGCACTTTAAGAGCTGCTCCAGCCCAAGCGTGCTGACTGGAATGGCTGAAGTCATGAGGAGTACTGGGATGGAAAACTCAAAATGAGTGGAGGTTTAGTGAGGTTTGAGGCTCCCCTATCTCTGGGCAGTACAGGTGTCCCTCAGGCTGCATGCACCCACTTCAGAGTGGTGGTTTTTTAAGAGAAATGATGAGGAAGCATCAGGTATAGTGATGGTACTGATTTTAGCCAGAGAGGAACACACTGCAGAGCTTGTGTGCAGGTAAAAGCAACGCTGCGGGCAGGAGAAGGACATACATGCTCCCATGCTCTCCATACCCAGGTAGAACCTGCTGCGACCATCCACCAACATGGGAATCTTTGGGATCTTTCCCTTCTGATAACAATCTTGAAAGAGCAACTGATGAACGCAGCTGAAACTAAGCTCCCACAACACCAAGTCAGGTTGGCTGCAGGTGAAAAACAGGCAGACCCGAAAGAAATTAAGAAAATCTCAGCAACGGTGAATGATGAGTGGCAACTGGCCAAAGTGGCAAACCAGCAAGATGGGGGATGTGGTCAGAGAAGTTGCCATGGGACAGCCTGAAGGACAAGAGAGAGAGAAGGGGAGACACTGCAGGAGAGACTGTAAAGCTTGTGAGTGTGAAACGGAATCAAATGTCAGGAGAAGCTACTGACAGGCAGCGTTTGAGGGGCAGCGGTGGGGAGTAGCCAGGGGTGATAAGGCATATCCCATACTCTGCTAAGAAGTTCCTAGGCACAAGGACACAGTCATCACGAAACAGTTGACAAGCTGCTGGTCATCCCTTCCTGAGGGAAATCCAGTGCCATGGAGTGTGGGTGAGTCCTCCAGGACCAGCTGAAGGACCAATGGCCCAGATAACCTGGCAAAGGCCTCCTTCGTACTCACTCAGTCCCTCGGGGCCGTTACAGACCCAAGGCCAAGCTCAGATCTATGATGGTGGTGACACAAAAGTCACACCACCTTCTCCTCTACCATCTCCCTTAGCTCATTGGCTTTCATCTGACAGTGTCCTCCTGTGCACAGCAGAGGCTCAACCTCAGGATGGGAACCCTGCAGGGAGAGAAAGCCTGGAGGTGTAAGACTGGGCAGTGGTGGGGAGGGAAGCATGAGATCTTTGCTGGACCACCCATTCCTCAGGGGAAAGGAGGTGTCTTCAGCCCAACGAGACCCAGGACCGGGATGAGGGAATGATGGAAAGACAGTACTACTGGCAGATCTCCCGCTCGGCAGTCCCCAGGAGGTTTATGAGAGATTTCCACTGCTCTGTGTGCCAGGGCAAGGTGGAACAAGCCGGTCGGGCCCCAAAGGACTCTGTGCCAGGGCCAGCGCCGCAGCCATGCCCTCCTGCTGGGCGCTAGCAAAGCTTTTGCTCTGTCTGGGCCAGCTCTTTGCTCCCTGAGCATTTTGTCCTCCTGCCTTTCTCCCTCTCTCTATCACACACATTTTTGGCATTGCTAATGCTCATTCATTTTTAAAGCTGAATACACTTTTCCCGCTCAAAGCCTTTCCTAAACATCAGCTAATGAAGCCTCCGCGCTCCCCTCGGAGACTGGCATTGGGCATGATTATCCCCGTGGCAGGGATTTGCCCAAGAGCATGAAACAGGTCAGGACTTGAGCCGGAGAGCCCCAGGGCTGTGCTCAGGCCAGACGGGTACTTCTGGAGCATCCCACCCCTTCCCCCTGGGAAGGACACCCACCAGTGGTGGGTATGGCCTCCAGCCAGGGTTAGGGTACAAGGTGCCACGTACGCTTTTGAGCTGAGCTTCACACCCAAACTGCCATAGCAGCTCTAAAGCCATATACAATATAGGGGATAAGAAGGGTTGTCCTGTCTGTCTGTACCAAACTTGTCAGCTACAATTGCAGAGATGTTTTGTTCCCAGCAGAGGCCATCAATCACCCAGTTTAAGGCTATAACCAGCAGTTTCTCGGTGAAGGATGAGTGATATTAGCCCCAAAGCCTCTGTGTCTGAAGGGTAAATTCATTCACCAGCCTGTCCAGGTTCCTGTTACCTTGGTGTGCCTGGTGCAGGGAGCTTCCCAGAACCAGGAGCTATCTGCATCCCAGCACTAACCGCCTTCAGCAGTGTTGTTATTATTTTTGTTACTATTATTATTATTATTATGGTCTCCTCTATGTCTGCCTGCAGTTTCCTAGAAACGGCAAGTCATTAAACCGTTGGAGGAAGAGCTGGAGGGGGCGGGGGACCAGCTCTGTGCAAAAATGTTTCCTCCTTTCCAGACGTCAGTTTTGCTTGCAAGTGGCAGCCGGATCACATAAGACAAAACCGAAGAGCAGGAGCCGCTTTGATCTGCGGCGCGGAGCCGGTGCATCTCACCACCGCAGCCCAGAGGTTCCCGGGGACGGCTCGGCACGGAAGGATGCCTGTGCCTGCAGGCTGCCTTGCACATTCCCAGTCAGCCCCGATGAAGGACGCCTCACTCTTTATGTCAAGCTATTTCTTAATGTGTTTTCTTTCCTAGGTGGCATTTCGGGGAATATGCAAATGTCATCGGTGTATTAAATGAAAGACAGATGAAATACAGTGAAAGGCCCATAAAAATGAAATGTGTGTATGCCTCACCCTCCCTCTTTTCTGCTCGCATTTTTCTTTCTTTGCATCTAGAGCAGAGCAGCTACAGTAAGAGCAAAACCAGCAAAGAAGGAACTTGGCAGAGAGCGGGCTGGGAACAGGGCATGTCAAGTCATTTGCCTAAGCCCAAAAAGCCCAGGAGTTAAGAGTGGCAAAATACTTATTTCAGTGCCAACATGACCTTGTTATAAGGTATTTTTAAGCAGCAGCAAGAGACCCAAACTGTCCTCTCCCCTCCGGGGCCGGGTGCGCAGGGACTGGCCATTCCCCATGCACCTCCTGCTCTCCCCGCTGCTGCCCACCTGCACCGCCGAGGGACCGCATCCCCCGTCCCGTGTGTAACGAGGGGTGGCAGGGATGCTGCCTGTGTTTGCCCTGGTCCTTCAAGAGCAGGAAGGCTGTAGCCATCGCTCCCAGTGCTGTCCCGCTGTTTTGCTTTCCAGGTCAGGAAGAGCAAACCTGCCCTGCACCCGAGGCCACAGGGATGTGTGCCAGGGCTTGGGCTGCTTAAAATCCTTCTGAATGGGATGCTGTAGGGCAATATCAGCTCTGATGCTGGTGCTCTTAATTCCTCCACAAGTCCTACCAGTGCCCTGAGTCACACAATTTATTTGGAGTGTCAATGAGGAGAAATAATACACATAGGGCTTTCTTTGGTAAGGCGTATATAGGCACTGCACTACCAGCAGATGCTGTAATGGGGAAGTGCAGACCCACAACCTTAGCTGGCTGTTATTTGAAAACTAAACGCACGAACAAAAAAATGCAGCAGATATTTAGTGTTTAGGTGATGTGTAATGATGCGGAGTTGTGTGTGCGCCTGGGGAAGTTAGAGGGGGGGTCTGTAGCATTGCTTTCCTAGACCATATGTTACCCCAGATTTGCCAGAGAAATGCAGCAGCATGCAGGAATGGATACGCTTGGAAGACAACATTTATTCCCTGAGACCTCATCTCACCCCACAGGATTATGCCCGATAATCCCAGGGTGATAATGGCAGTGATTTTTGCTTCATCACCTTCTTTGCTTCAGCCTTGCTCGGAGGGGAGCGGTTGTGTCACATCCTGACCTCAGCAATGCAGGAACACTTCTGTTCTCAGTCACAGCCATGGAAACATTTTTCTAGGGGTTTTTTTTGCTTTTATTTTCATCTCTTTGACCTGAGATTGCTTTTACTGCAATGAGTCGCTGAGTGCATATATAAGAGATAATACTTGGCTAAGTGCACAGAGGAGCACAAAGAAACATTAAAATGTGCCAGAAATCAATAGGTTTACACCAGTTTTCACTCCTGGTGATTTCAGCCTGCTCACCAAGGCAAAGTTGAGTTTCTCCACTTTGTACATGAGCATCTAGAAAATCGACATGTACAACCTACAAGCAAGTATATACGAGCACATTCTTGTGTCTCCACAATTTATCACCTTCCTGAAATTGTCCCTCTGGGAGTCCAGAGCAGATGTCGACATTATACTTCTAATAAATTCATCAACCATCCCGTTTTGCATGCAGACATGCTGTAATTTTTTAAAAATGGGACAGAATACAAACAGAGGAAAGAATTAGTTATCAACAACATCCTCCAAAATGAGAGACTGCATGAAAAGGCAGAAGGCAAAGCGGAGATGGGAATCTGGTGCCTCGGAAAGTCTGCAAGCAGTTTTATGTGTAAGTCGTATTTTACTGTCTTGTCCACTGTGTCATGAATCTCTCCCCAAATCTGCATGTAAAAATGCCACCGCCAAATTATTAGCTATTAATTATGTGCTGGATTCAAGCAAGAATTACCATAATGTGCCAGAGCATCCATAAATATGAGATCCAACAGGGGCAGAATGGCCTTTTGTTTCCCTCTGCAGAATTATATGCATGACCCAGTTTTTCCTAATACTGCAGCGGCAGGAGAGACATAGCATTGTTTGTTGAACACAAAATGGGGAGGGAGGAAGGGCTCTATTTTGCAATGTACAGTAAATAAACTCTTGGATTACAGAATAAGACCAGAGAAAGGACGTTCGAATCTCTTGCTCCAGCCAGCGATATTTGCAGCGGCACCTCACAGTTAATTATAACATTTTGCTGAACTCTTTGGAGCCAATCTCAAAACCCAATTTCCATTTTAAATACCCCTCTTCTACATTCTGGGTCTCTTGTTTGCAGTGCAGGTTGGCTTGACCTGCTGGTTTGGGTGGAAGATGAAATCTGTGAGCCCCAGCCCCTGGTGCCGGTGGGGTTTGGAGGGGCTTGGGGCTCCCCGGGTGGCGATGGAAATGGAGAGGGCTCAGTGCTTAGGCTTGGATTTAAGTAGGACATCAAAGCTGGGAGGTGCGTGGTCCTCACCCCAGACAAAAAGAACTCAGCCTTCAGCCTGTGTGGTCATTGGGACGAGTGGTGCGAGACACGGTCAGCTCTGGCTGGGGACAAAGATTTTAGTGGCTGAATTTTCACAGTTGAGAACCCCCCACCCTGGGCAGGGGGACATAAATATGGGAGACGGGGGAGGATCCAGTTTTCTTGGAGAAATTGCAGTGCTGGGATAAGGGCGACCTGATGAAGGGAAAAGGGCAATGCAGCAATTATCTACTATATCTACACAACCTCCCCAAAGAATCTAGGAAATAAATAAGTACAACATGAATTCTTAAGACACAGCCACGATGATGACATTATGCACAACCAACTCACAGCACAGAAACCTACTTACGTCCTTACAGAGGTAATTTGGGAAGAGCAGAGGAAAGGAAGGCAGTGCTGGGAGGGCAGGCGGCTGTGCCTGGGATGTGGCCGTGGCCAGAGACCTGAGGAGGAGGTAGAAGAAGTTCTTCCAATTATCAAGAACAGCCAAAGCAAAGGATGTCATTTTAATTACCCACAACTGGAAATGAGACAGGCAGAGACACAGTCCACCAGGTCCCTAGGGTGCTGGGGATAATGTTTCAACTCAGATGGACAAACACCTACCTAGATTGGGCTGTGACCCCAAGGAGCCAGCTGGGAACCGGAGGGGAGAGTGTTTTTGGGGACAGCGATCACAAAGTGGCAGAATTCATTTTTCTCACAAACAGGGAGATGCAAGAGCAAGGACAGAGAGACACTGGACCCAAACCAGCCGATTTCGACCCACGGGGGGAAGCCGTGGGTAGCTCCTGGGGAAGCAGGAGGGCCGGCACGGCCGGGGAGAGCCCCAAAGGCACCGGGTGGTTTATCCTGCCGGGAGGAAGGCAGAAAACACGACCACTGACCCCGACCCCCGCGGTCCTGCTGCAAACCCAGGGGCAGCAACACGGGGCGGAGGGAGGAGGGAACCGTGGGAGCTCGTTACCCCTTTGCAGCCAAAACTACCCCATTGCGAAACCATATGGGAAGGGATGAATGAGTTTCAGCTAACAAGGGTGGGAAAGCAACAGGAGGATCTATAAATACGTCAGAAGGAAAAGAAAGAGGAAAGAGAGTAACCAAGGGATGACTCAGAAAAGGCCAGTGCTGCGTTAACAACAAAGGTTCCTCATCGCCAGCTGATTCACTTTAATTACACGTTAACCAAACCAAGGAGCGGAGCAGAAAGAAACCGGCTGGAGACAGTTTAGGTGGGACGGAGGAGACGGAGTCAGCACAGGCGGAGGTCGGTCCCGTGGGAGTGAGCGGAGGAGGCAATTGCGATGCTCTTCCCAGCCACCCCGGGCTAGGAAACGTCCCGCGGGGCAGAAACGGGCAGTCACAGTATCTCTCTTTAAAAAGTGGGAATTACACACCAGGAGCCTAACTTTGAGCCTGGGAAAACTCCCAGAACAAATTATTAAACAAACAGTTGATAGAAAGCCAGAGGGGAATATGGGGATGAGAAGGTGAATTTTGTCAAGAATAAATTGCCCAAACCAGAGTAATGTTCAGCTCAGGTTCCCTCTTGGGTAGCTGAAATGTGCTGCGATTTAGGTAAAGGTTTTGAAATAGTTCCGTCTGACATTTCACAAATTCTCTCAAATTAAGGAAATATGGGAAAGTGAATTTAGGAACAATTGAATAAAAGACACCAGGAGTCACTGCCGATGGTTTTCAGCCGCACAAGGAGGAGATTTTGACCAGTGTCCTCCTGTGTTGGGCTTAAAGGTGCTTCTATTCAGTATTTTCATTTACTGACTCGAATGATTGCCCAGGGAATGCACTTCGAAAATATGCAGGTTGTGCTGGACGGCAAGCACCCGGGAGGACTGGATGAGAATTCAAATTGACCTCGAAAAATTGGAGAAAAAGCCTGAATCGAACAAGATGAAACCCAATAAGGAACAGGACAAACTGCTGCTCTTAGAGAAGCAAAATCAAATGCATGGTACACACCAGGGAGCTCTCACCAGGGTGACGGTACGGCAGAAACGGAGGAGGTACGGCAAGTCACAAAGGATGGGAATGAGAAATCTGTCATTGGGAAAACACCAACAGAAGCAGCAAATCTGTAATTGTTCGGCTTTCCTCCGTGCTGATGAGGTCTCGGTTGGACCAAGTCTCCTATTTAGGGTAGACTTTGAAAAAGATGTTAATTAATTAAAAAAGATTAAGATATGATAAAGTACAAAGGTCGAAGGATTTCACTTTGTTTTGCCAGGAAGGAGAAGCTGTGATAAAAACTCTAGGATACAGCCAACTGTTACGAAGAGCAGATATTCGAGTGTTGCAAGAGGAAATCACATTAAATTCCAACAGGGCAGCTGCTCCATCCCCGTTAACCATCTAGTTGCCTTTTTCTGTCCCTTCTCTCCACCGCACACCCACTTTGGGGTGCAGAGACCCACCATGCAGGTGCACCAAGGTTGAATACAGCAGCAGAACGGTACCCGCTGCCCCGTTCTCCATCTCCCTCCGCGGTGCCCTCTCCTGCCCGGGGTTCCCAGGCTCTGGCAGGGACATCTCAGCTGGATGGACTCAACCAGCGGCACAGATTTTAGCATTGCTGAGCACAGAAGCAGGGAAAAATGGCCACGTCTCTTGTAGCAGGACATGGATATGGAGCTGGATGGTCCAATTTAAGCACCAACTCACGGGTGTGTGGCCACCCTTGGAGTGGGTCTTCTAGCCCCCTGCCTCAGCCCTTTGGACTCTAATCTGGGTTGAAGCTCTTGGATACGCATCAGTTGAAAATAAACCCAGCAATAATTAAAACAATGCCTTTCCCTTTGGGGGGAAAAAAAAAAAAGAAAGAAAAAGAAATCTGTTTGTATTTTTGGCCTGGTTTTCCTTATTTTTTGCCACAGAAAACAATTCTCCTTAATGATGACTGCTCCACGTTCCCGCTCGTGTTCCTCGCTTTTGTTAATGTGAAGATTTAAATGCACCATTTAATACTGACATGGGCCAATGAACTCATGGTTACACTCACACTCCCAGCCTGCGAGGAGGATGCACAATTCTATGACAGGCAATTAAAAATCCTATTATAGGATCATGGAATAAGAAATAGATGATATATTAAAACAAGGAGCATGTTTAATTTATAAATCCAAGTTATTGCATGCTGTGAAGTGCTAGGGAGAGAAATGAATAAAGAAAGGACATTGTAGTGTTGCTTGCTATTAAGTATTATAAACAGCAATATATGTCTGGCTGTCAGAGCCTGCTGGCAGCTTTGCATCTCAGGCAGCCCTGGTAACTTGTTTCCTGTATTTCCAAATCCAGTAAGAATTTTTGTTGCATTAGCCAAAATAACCCTAACCTCATCATTAGGGACTCTTTGATGCTAGCGACCTGGCCTTGGGGCTGGGATGTAAAGGGGAATTATACAGTTTCTCTATTAAAATTCAGCCCTAGTAATTAAAATTTAATAATAAAGACCAGCTCAGTGCCCAGATGCTGCAGGGATGGGTTTCTCAGGCGTGCTCCTGTCCCGCGTGTGCCTGGTGCGGAGGCCCGAGGCACCGCTCTCCTGGCAGCCGGCCGCCTGGCTGGGAGAGGGTGGGCTGCAGGGGGGCCCTATTCCCCATTTAATTTTCAGAGGGAAATGGAGAGGTATATCATGCAAAACACACAAATAATTGCATGGATGGCAATTGCATGGATAGCTCTGTCCTTCCAAGAAGGATTGATGCAGTAGGTTGCAGCCCTGGTGTGAAAACCCCTCCAAGGAGGGCTGTCAGGTCAGATTGAGGTCCTGGAGGAGTGCCTGATCCCACCTCTCCCTCCGGATGGGAAGGCTGAGGCTTCTCCCTGGGGCCACGCTCCGTACGCATGTATTGCAGCGGTAAGTTATCCTCTAAAGAGCAATGCCTCCGGCCACAGCAGCTCTGGTGACAGAGGGATGCTACGAGGGACGCTAGCCTGGGATGACGGGAGCCCAGCAGTTTGCTGAAGGGGGTCAGAGGAAATCCCGGAGGGAAGAAGTCAGGGTGAGAGATAACGCGAGGGCAAGACATCTCCGACCCACAGGGAGGGCTGGGAGAGGAAACGGTCCATTAGCAGCTCTCCGTCTGGAGGAATCAAAGAGCCATTGTGCACTGGTCTCTGCGTCCAGCTTTCTCAGCATGTTTCCACCTCCCTGGGGACAATGCTCCAGCCTCTCACCTACTTCTTACGTCAATGCATTTCCCAGCAGATTTCCCCATCTGTTTATCATCTCTGGTGGTGAAGAATCTCATGGGGAGCTCTGCCTGCTCTGCATCTGCTCTTGTGACAGGCTCCGTTCTGTCTGCGAGAGATGAATGAGCAGCCCTGGGGCGGGGAAGTCCTGGGAATAAATACTCTGGTCTGGGGAAGGGACCTTTCTATGGTGAGGGTGAGACCCTGCACTGCTGCTGTGGTAAGCTGGGGAAGAACGGGAGCTCCTTGTCAAAGGAGCCAAGGGAGTCTTTGTCTTCATCCACAGAAAAGAAATGGTGTCTTCCTACATGTCTCACTTCATACGGCCTTTAAAGATACTGTCACTCCTTGGGTAATTAGTGGAGAAGACGTTATTCTGCCTTGCCTCTACCAAATGCAATGACCATCTCCCAACACACTTGTTGGCCAAAAGACTTGCACACGGCAAAGGAAGATGACTAACAGATCCTGGGCCAAACAGATCCCCCACCAAACTGGCTCTGAGGGTCTGCTCAGCCCAGGGGGACCTGCTTAACAAGGGGAATCAGCCAGCAAGCAAGGACAGAGAAGTCCAGACCACCTGAAGCCCAGCTCCTTGCCACACACAAGCATGTGCCCTCTGCCTCCTCAAAACGGCTGCGCAAACAAGATGTGTGTTGAGGGATATCTCACCCAGGCAGCCAAATGGGCTCCCAAAGCCTGAAAGGACAGTTTCCCTTCCCTCCTGACAGTACCGTGGCCACCGGAGGACACAGAAGTCCCTAACTCCTGAGGGTTTTGCAATGAAGCACTGGCAGGAAAAGTCCTATCTGATGTCCCCCAGTGCTCCCACAAGTCCTCCCCTTGGCACTGGGTGGTGCAGAAGGTTTTCTTGCGAGACGCGGTTCTGCTGTTCTTGGTAATTTCACTGGCCTACATTGCATCACTGCCTGAGCTTCCAGCCATCACAACATCCCAAATAAGCAGAGAAGTGAAACCAGACATTTTAGACCCCCCTAAGACACAGGTACATCCTGGAAGGGACTTTCCAAACAATTTCAAAGCAAAAATCCACGTGACTAGGGCAAGTCCACAAGGCACCTGCTGGCTGGTCACTCTCTTTGACTTGATACTTCAAGGATATTTATGAACATCATCGACAAATGCCAAGTCCGGCACCTGGGAAGGAATAACCCTCATGCTACAACACAGGCTGGGGCTGACTGGCGGGGGAGCAGCTCTGCTTAAAAGGACCGGGGCGTCTTGGTGGGCACCAGGTTGACCATGACCCAGCAATGCATCATCGCAGCAAAGGCGGCCAACAGCCAATTGGGCTGCATTAGGCAGTGTTGCCAGCAGGTCGAGAAAAGGGATCCTTCCCCACTCCTCAGCCCTGCTGACACCACGTCTGGATATTGCATCCAGTTTTCAGCCCCCAATACAAGAGAGGCAGGGACATATGGGAGTGAGTCCAGTGAAGGGCCACCAAGATGGTCAGAGCACTGGAGCACACGGCCTGGGCAGGGAGGTTGAGGGTGCAGGGCTGGAGAAGAGAGAGCTTTGGTGGGGATCTGACAGTGACCTCCAACACCTGCAAGGAGGATATGAAGATGATGAAGGCAGGCTCTACACAGTGGTGCATGAGGGGAGGACAACAGACACTGGGCATAAGCTGAAACAAGGGAGGTTCATACTGGATTTGAGGAAAACGTTCCCACTATGAGGACAGTTCAGCACTGGTACAGGACACCCAGAGAGGCTGTGCTGCCTCCAACCTCCGAGCTTTCCAAGATTGGGTAAAGCCCTGAGCAGCCTGGTCTGACCCCAGAGCTGGCCCCGCATGAGCAGGAGGTTGGGCTGGAGACCTCCTGCAGTCCCTTCCCACATGAGCTATCCTGTGATCCTACCGTGCCCGAGGGCATCCTGTGCCCAAGACACACAGTGCATCTGTGGCTGAGTCGGTGCCAAACGCTGGCCTTCCTCTCTAGGAACAGGACTGGTGACTGCTTCTTCTCCCTTGCTGTGGGACCTCCACCAAACCCACAGCTACCAGATGGCCAAAAGCTGCCTCCCCCCCAGCACTAGCAGGGAGAGGGGGGAGCGGGGAGCCTCCCGGCGCTCTCCCAGGCATCCCTAACCACAACATATTGTTCTGGGCATCACACAATAACCCCAGACGGAGCAGGGCGTTGCGGGGGGGTGGGATCCACAGTCATGTCCGGGATGCTGCACGTCAGCCCTAGGAACAAAGCCTTGCGGGAGAGGGCAGGGGGCTGTGCCCGCGACCCCTCCCTGCCTAGCGCGGGGCGCAGGAGGGACGAGGAGTGCAGCCCTCCTTCCTCTGTCGCAATCAGCATTTCATTATCCAAAACCAGCAATCGTAAAAGTCCCCCACTCATCTGGTAACAATAACGAGCAGGGGAACAGCTCGTCCCTTGCCTGGCACCACGTCACTCATCAAGCAATGCGGCCAGAACCGTGCTCCTGCTCCGAGTCTCTCCTCTTGCACTCCCGCTTGAGCGCAAGGTGAACCCGGCGATGGAAACTGGAGGTCCACAAACACTCCTGTTCCTGGGTCAAATTCCTCTCACTCCACAACCTCGAGACCTTAGCTCAACACAACCGCTATCAGAAATTGTGCATAAAAAAATGGGCTGCCCTTGGGTTTTCACTTTATTTAGGAAGTCTTCTTCTGAGAGAGGACAATATGGGGTTCCTGCTAAGGGCATCAGTGAATAGCTAATGATGAGTAGTGGCTAATGGGGGTGGTTGGATCGATGGATGGATGGATAGATGAAAGGATGGATGGATTGATGGAGAGATGGATGGACGGATGGATGGATGGAGAGATGGATGGATGGATGGACAGATGGATGGACGGATGGATGGATGGAGAGATGGATGGATGGATGGATGGATGGACAGATCAATGGACAGATGGATGGATGGATGGATGGATGGACAGATGGACGGACGGATGGACGGACGGATGGACGGATGGATGGATGGACAGATGGATGGATGGATGGACGGATGGACAGATGGATGGACGGATGGAAGGATGGATGGATGGATGGATGGATGGATGGATATCTGCTGCCTGGGAGAAATGCATAGCCTGAAGCTTGAGACCAGTGAACTGAACACAGTGTGGGACGGAGGCAGTAGCTGCCTTTCCTAGGGGGGCCCGGAAAAGCAAAGAGAAAGGGAGAGTTGAACATTTCTCTGTGTACTTTGGATGGGGTGGTTGTTTATTGTTTTATTATCTGCCTTCCTGTTTCCCTTGTCTCTCTTCCTTTGAGGGAAGCACTGTTTTGTTAAGTTTCTTTGTTCACAAGTGGGGAAGGATAGCTGGGAAGGAAAGCAGGGGAAGGATGGCCGGGGCATGGCGGTGGGGGAAGGAGAGCAGAAGCAGAATGATGGGGAAAGGCTTGCAGGGCAGGATAGTCCCTTGAGTACCCAGGCTGGTTTGACTAAATTTTCTCAGGTTTCTGGCTGGAGATTAGTGATGTGTTTGTAAGGACCCTTAGAAATTAAGGGTTCCTTCATTGTCCTCTTTTTGCTGCTAAAAAGGTTGCATTTATTACAGCATTAACCCTAGACAGGTCAGCATCTAGATCTTTTAGGGCTGTGCCCTGGCTCGTTTTCAAGGACAACTTGCTCCATAAACTCTTCAGAGCTTGAAGAGGAGGTTCCCAGAGGTGAAATGGAAAGAACTGGGCTAAGAGCGGGAACGTGCTGGCTACACGTCCAGCCATGTGCTACCTCTAACCATGCTTATCCCATAAGCATGGCACTGGGCATCCCACCATCCTGCTGCTACTCAACCAGCAAGTGTCCCACAGTGATGGGGCAGAGCTCAGGGTGAGGTGAGCTACAAGAAAGGCCTAGTGCAACCCCAGCACCTCCCAGCCATCACCGTGCCATGGTGGTCATTCCCCAGCTGCTGTTGGGATTGTCCCAGCAACCTGCCAACATCTTTGCCCAGTTCCCCCAGTCTCAGGCCTTTCACCCCAGTTATCATTGTAGCCCCAAATGACCATCTCTGCTTCTCCTCTGATCCCGTATGACCTGGGAATCGGCTCTCATGCAGCATTTGCATCCATAGTGAGCATCCTTCACCCACAGGCTGCCTGGGACCATCCTTCACCCCACCCATCGCTCTCCCTTGCATCAGCTTTGGTGTTGCACAACCTCCACACACCCAAACTACTAATCTGGCACAAAAATAACCGAGCGAGAAAAGGGAACAGGTTTCTGGCACAAAAATAACCGAGTGAGAAAAGGGAACAGGTTTCTGCTAAGTCAGCGCTGAATCGGCCAGTGTGAGGGCTAAGACAGAGGGGAGGACAGGGGCTGGTCGCCTGGGGCTGAAGGAGAAGGGACAGGAATGAGACCTCCTTGTTTGGCAGTGGGAAGCTTGGGAAGATCAGGTCAGTTCAAGCTGATGCGTTTAAGCCATGGCTGAAGGTGATTTGAGCTCGGGGAGTGGGACTTATCCTCCCTTCTCCCTCTTATCCAGCCTGGGCATAACTCCCTGGGGTGGCAAACAGGACCAGAAACCACCACAGGAGAGGGTCTGAAAAGCTGCCAAGGGAACTGAGAAAAACTGCCCAGGAGAAAAACTGTCCTAGGAAGGACCTAGAGGCTGGTGAGATGGGAGGGACGTGTCCTTCACGTGACCTGGTCTGTGAACTCTGCGCTGCTTTACACATCAAGCCCTGAGAAGGGGCGTTAATCTCTCCAGCAATAACCTGCACTAAAGATGCTCTCTTACAGGGTAATTTAGCACCAGGGCTAATACTAAATTTCTGTATTTGCTAATACTAAATGTTTGGATTTGCATACAGTAAAAATGTGTGAAGGCAGGAGAATGCCAGACTGCAGGGTGAAGGGCCTGGAGCACGTGTGTGATGAGGAGCGGCTGAGGGAACTGGGGCTGTTTAGCCTGGAGAAGAGGAGGCTGAGGGGAGACCTCATCACGCTCTACAACTACCTGAAAGGAGGTTGTAGCGAGGTGGGGGTTGGTCTCTTCTCCCAAGTAACAAGCGATAGGACGAGAGGAAATGGCCTCAAGTTGTGCCAAGGGAGGTTTAGACTGGACATTAGGAAAAACTTCTTTACTGAACGAGTGGTCAGGCCTTGGAACAGGCTGCCCAGGGAAGTGGTGGAGGCACCATCCCTGGAAGTATTTAAAAGACGTGTAGATGAGACGCTTAGAGTCATGGTTTAGTGGGCATGGTGGTGTTGCGTTGACGGTTGGACTCGATGATCTTAGAGGTCTTTTCCAACCTTGACGATTCTATGATTCTGTGAGTTTCCTACAGGCTCTTCTTGCCTCCTAAACAGGTGCTTAAAGCAAGGCTTGAGCTCCCTTGTGCTGGAGGTCTTGCTCCCTGGGTCTTCATCTCCATTGAAAGCTTTCCATGGCATAACCGGCTCCTTATACAACCCACCAAGATACTCTAATCAACGTTAAGTCTATAAATTAGTCTTTAAGCTATGTCTGCTTATGTGATGATTAAATAGCCTGAACTGATTTAAACCAGCCAAACTTGTGCGAGGCTTTTAAATAGCTGTGCTGGACCGCGGGAGCCCACAAAAGAACATCTCGCTACATCCAAGGCACTTTGCCGCGGTCCCCATGGTGCCAAGGACATCCAGCCACTGCTCGGACCCCAGGCAGCTGCCTACAGTCACAGCAGGCTGCTCCATGCACGGCTTCCACCACCGACCGCTCCGGGGAAAAGGCTGCCTTGCAGCACTTGGCTGATGTGGTGGGGAACACCCAGTGCTGCCGGGACCGAGGTTGCACAAATCCCGGTGATTCAGAGACCCGGCATGTTCCCAGGCTCCATCACCTACACATGCCGTGAGTGATATGTTACTAATTTCCCTGTTGGCTTTCTCTGTATCATCCATGACTTCAGCCTCATGTCCCCCATGCTACGGTGCCTGCTGAGCCTTCCCCATCCAGGGGCTCCTCCACACCCATCACCATCCTCACGGATGCAGGGGAGGCTGTCTGCCTTCCTCGCCTGCCGCCGTGCTGTGACCTGATATCCAGGGGAGCTTCTGAAAGGCTCCAGGATCGTGTTCCTGGGTGGCAGAAACTCATGTGGAGGGAGTCCTTGCCCCTTTTCAGGGACACTGAGTTTTACGTCTGCTTGTATTCCCTGGTCAGGCGTTATTTTAAGCTCTTTGCATCTCTTCGCAGTCACCCTTAGTGACCGCCCTGGATAACTCCGTATCCTGCGCAAAGACATCAAATATGATGTAGAGTGCAGGGCCAGCAGAGCCTCTGTGAGTTGCTTCTCACCCCAACCATCCTCCCCCCATGAACACTGTTACCTGGTGGCCGTAGCCCCCTTGGCATAGACACGTGCATAGCCCTGCGTGCCCTCAGCCCCAGGGCAATGGAGCCGTGGGGTCCCCCCCTTCATCTGGGGGGTGGGAGGAGACCTTAAGCTGTGACTAAGATTATCCATGATCACTTGGCAATGAGGTCCACCCCGCTGGGTGCAGCTGGGGTGGCTGAACAAGGTCACTCGGGAAGTGACATTCTCCTGGGGCTCCAAAAAAAACCCCCAAGGCTGTACAGCTGGCTTTGAGCTCTCGCTTGAGCAAAAAAAAAGTGCTGTGCTGAGTCGAGTGAAATGAAGCCTGCTGGGTTAGAGGTGGTGGGAGTTATTTGCTGGTTCGTCTCTGTACCAGGAGGATTTAGGCTGGATTAGGCGGTGGCTGCCCGTGCCACTCCGATGGTCCTTCTGCAGGCAACACAAAGCGTAAAGCCAGCAGCATCACGTGCGTTGGGTAATCCAACACAAAAGAGATCTTGCGTCTACAGCTGACATGAATCACAGATTTGCAGGGGGTTTGTTCGGTGTCTTCTTGCGATGTTGAACCTACAAGAGCGCACAACCCTCCCAGGAAAGCAATTGGCTTTGGGAAACTCATACTGAGCTTTGCAGTGCTCTCTGAAAGCTCTGCAAACTACCCCGTCACCTTGCCACCTCCCCATCCCACTCAGGCTGTGCTGGCCTCAAAGGAGCAAGACAAGACGTGGTCTTCTGCTTGGTGTGAAGCTCTCGGCTTTGCTGCCAACTCTGTGATCATGGCTATACTGCTTAATTCGCTGCTTTGATTTCTCCAGTGTGAGCTTAGGGACATAGCAAGACTTTAAGATACATGCATAAAGACAATCTTCATAATTTTTCATTTGCAACTTCATGACCATCAAGATGCCTCAGCTGAGAGCAAGACTCTGCTTTGTTAGGCACCATTCAAGCCTCAGTCCTGGAGCACTTGCACCCAAGGAGTAGAAGGAAGGTGAATGAGGGCATTACATGATGTTCCCAGAGTCATCGTGGTTTTGGGGAGGTTGAGATGAGCCTCCAGGCTTCAAAATCTGAGCCTCGCTCCCCAGCTGAGCCAAAGGACCTCCTGCAAAACAAGACTATATAAAATCAAAGGGATAAAACCCCCCAAAAGAAGCATTAACTTTACATAACGTTCATTATTTTTCCTCTGAAAGGTACAGGCGTGACTCCTGGGCTTGCTCCACCTGCACTGAACTCGGCGCGCAGGCAGCCGTGGCTTTCAGACGGAGATAAACGGTTCTGCTTTACAGCACTTGTGTTACTGTGCTGCTCTGGGGGCAGGAGGGAAACTTCTTTACAGTGACTGACCTGGAAAGGATTTGACGTGCCAGCCCCGTGCACCCCTCTCCCCTTTCTCTCCAGGGGCGAAGGTGCAGCTCCAGCTGTGCTTCACGTGCAGCCTCATCTCCCCATCTTACCTGCTGGTTATCTCACAGCCGTTACTCCGGGCGCAGGGTTAAAGTCATATTTATGCACTTAGCCTTGCCATCGGCTGCTGAGCTTCTCCTTTCTTAAGGTCCTCTGGGAAAACATGCTTTTCAGCCGTGCATCAGCCTTTTCCAGACGAGAGATCAGCTCAGGAGTGATGGCCACCAAAGCTGCATTGAACAGTGCTGCATTTCATTTCCCAGCTGGCTCCCCGGCTCCTTGCCCTGACATCCCATGGGATACCTAGGCAGGAAATCCATCAGTGATAATACACCTTCATTAAGGAAATCTCTCTCCTTCACGATGCTTCTCAGTCAGTGGAATCAAAATAATACATAAAAGCAACTTGCTGCTGACAAAAAGTTCACGGCAAGAACTGGATTCTCTACAGGGAGACCCAGACTCATCTTAGCTCTGTAATGGAGAACATGATTTTGTTTTCCCACAGCGTAAGGTGAGAAAAGTTCATTTAATAAGGAGATGGCAGAAGTGCACTCTGTCCCTGTCTGGAGAAACGGCCACGGGGGAGCTGCTCTGTCTGCGGATCTGGAGGACATTCTCATGCTCTTTTTTGGTTGCCATCTCGTACTGGAAGACCAACGTTTTCTCATCTCACCTCAACCTTCCTGCAACCGAAAGACCTTCCTGCAGGCAATCCTGCATTTGCTATGGATCCTGCTAAAAATCACTGTGTTTATATATGTGTGTGTATTTATATATATATATATATGTTCCTGCTGGGAAATCTGCTCTTGGTAGATGTTTCCCTTCCCAGTTTCCTGGAGATCATAAGGAGGGCCAGAAGGGTGAGAACTCCCACCCAAATTCCCCTTTTCCTCACCCAGAGAAGTCTACAGGCTTTGCTGGTTTAACCTCCTAATTTATGTTAACGCAAGTGATAATTGTGGTTTCTATATGAACTGGAGTTTCAAATTTTCCCAGGCAGTGGCTACTTTCCCATAACAGCAACAGAACATAGAAATGTTCTGCTTCTACAGGAGATGTGGAAGCAATGGTCCATGTACAGAGAATAAGAAAGTCCAAAAGTAAATTACGTCTGCCCCGTTAGCCTGGCTTCTTTTATTGATTTAAGTGATGAGAAATCGCTTCGCAGAATGCTTCTGGTTTCTACAGGATGAAGCAAGTGATGGTTCTGCAGCGTATTCTTTAACATTTCCCAAAAAACTGATTTTGGCAAAACAATTCCTCCCATTTCATGAACGTGCTTTAAACAGCCTCAGATGACTAAGCAGGACCACTGGCTTCTCCTCGCAAGAGAAAAGAGCTTGCCATTGAAGGGAAGATGGTTTCTGGTGGCAAACCAGGTCAGTGGATGTCCCTCCATCGCTTGCTTGGACTCCCGCCACCATCTCAGCGAAGACCCAGGGGTCTCCGGTCAACATGAGCAGTGAGGTTCACCAACTCTGATTAAAAATACCCTCCTTCTTGTTTTTTCACCAGTTACCAGTCCACTGACCTGGTTGATCCTGTATTTGCATGACTCATTGGGTGGCACAAGGGGAAAAAGGAACCGAATGCAAGGAGGTGAGAGGGAACTTCTCGAGCTGCTGCTGCCACCAAAACCACTTAACACGAAACTCCGACCTCAGCCACCCGCTTCCCTATTTTCTTTCCAAAGAGTGCGAAAAGTGGAGATGCAGCAAGCTGGACGTTAATAAGCAATTTAAGTCGCAGCCAGTATGAACCAGTCTAGGCAGCGTGACTGGTGTTTGTCATTACAAGCACTGCGAGGGGGGGTGGGATAGGGGATTTACAGATCAGCATTTTTGGATAATCCGTGGACTGCCTTTAGGTTCTGTATAAATAATAATAATTAAAAGCGGATGTAACTAATTGGAATCCATTCCACGGCAGTAACATTATCCACCTTATTGCCAATCCCCTGAGTCACTCCGTCCTCCGGATGATTATTTTTCTGCTTTTCCCTAATACAATCTGAACACTGCCTTTCACACTGCTGATGGATCCAGCGTGGGTTGGCGCTGCCGGGGCATTTCAAACCTGCTTCTAGCCCAGACACAACCAGCCCGGTTAGCTCCGCACCAGCGGGGCAAGACTTGTCCCGTATTTCATCAAAGCCGCACGTTTTTAAGCTTAAAATCCCCTCCACCATCCACAAGTTAACCCAGTTGTGTAATCACCTATTATTTGCCAAATTTATTTTGAATTAAAAGCAGCGATGGGCATCCCAGATTTCCTTCTGGGTCTGGCTTTGCATCGTGATCTCTATTTAGGATGAGGCTCCCCTTCCTTGACCTCCTGGGAAGAGCACGCTGTTCCGGGGTTTGGTGGCCCCGGGGGAAGGCGAAGTCCAAAGCAAGGCTCTGCAGCACTTGCACAGCAGCACAGCCAGCTGTGGAAGAAGGTCCTCTCCCTGCACATGTGACACCGTCTGTCTTGTCTCATCCTGGGAACAGCAGTCCTGCCACTGCCACCCCGGCTCTGGGAGGGAAGCTCTTCTCCAGGTTCATTCCCAGGCTCCTGAAGGTCGTTGCTCCCTTCCAGCTCCCTTCCAGGATTAGATACAGAGAAAGTATGGGGAGAAAAAGTCCACCTTTGCTGGGAGAAGAGCCTTCTAGCTGGATTCTAACCTCTCTGAAATCAGGAGGCGGCTTATTATGGGCTTCAGAAGGGTTTGGATGAAGCCCACACTGCTGTAGAGCTCGAACACCACTTTTTTTTCTTTTTTCTTTTTTTTTTTTTTTTGGAGATTTTCTGTCATTCATGAGGGTTCTGTGCTGTTTGTTTTGGTGTGGCACTGAAACCCTCCCTTGTTTCATCTGCCTTCAGGATGCCTCCAGAAGGTGACTGTTGGTCAATGGGATTTCTGCAGGCTCTGGAAATCAGGTGTTTGAATGTTTTCCTCAATGGGCAACCAGCAATGTAGATAGTCATATAATCATAGAATACCAGGTTGGAAGGACCTCAAGGATCATATGGTCCAACTTTTCTTGGCGAAAATGCCTTGACTTGGTGCACTCAGAGGGGCTGAGTGATCTCATAAACCTGACCAGCCTTACCTGGGGCCTCCCCCACCCCTGCCCCTGTCTCCTGGTTGGACCTTGGATCCACCCTGAAGCCTCATCTCTGTTCTTGTCTCCTGGAAGGACCTTGGACTTATGTTGCAGCCTTTCCAGTCCTGTCTCTCGCCCCATGTCCTGCTCCTCCTGACTCCCTGGATAGACCTGGACCTGTTTCCATTGCTTGCCATGGTTGCCGTGACCAGCACCCTGCTCTGCCCAGAGAAACTACTCCCACCCCGTTTTTAGGGAGGATGACGGAGGGAGATGCTATAGCAACACAGGGTAGAGATAGAGCAAAACTATTTCCTTCGTGGTCCTCCACAGCGCTCGCATCCCTAGGGTCCCAGGCAGGCGGGAGGTGGTCATTCCCGGATGGAAGGACAGGCAGCACGGGCAGCGATACCGCGCAGAGCCCCCATTTTCCATACGCTCAACGCGTGGACGCTCGGCACAAGGATGGATTTGGGGTGGTGGGGCTGCGAGCTCGCTCTGGCATCGCCCCTATGGGCATCGCCCCCAGTCCCGCGGCTTCGCACACCCCGGGGACGGCGGGTGACCAGGGTGAGGCAGCCGCGGGGTGCGGAGAGCCGCGCAGGCTGCTTGG
>NW_009224456.1:1282-1483 GCF_000690835.1 Fulmarus glacialis | reverse complement strand
ACCAGACCCCTGCCCGCCCCACCCTAGGACGGTCTCCCAACGGCCCTGGCTCGCAACGGGACTCCCACGTGGTTGAAGCCGCTGCCATCCACCCACTCCAGGCGCTCGCCCCGTCTCCGCAGCCCAAGCCCCTGAGGCGCAAGAGGAGCTCCTGGGCAGGAAAGAGAGAAGCCAACAGTCAGGGGATTCTGCCAACCCCCC
>NW_009224456.1:790-1036 GCF_000690835.1 Fulmarus glacialis | reverse complement strand
CCAGAAGCTTCTGAAGGAGCTCACCAGCCCGGCCAGCGCTGCTGTTCCTGCTCTGCCAGAGCTCTGCCCTGCTCGGGGTCCAGCCGAGCACCGCGGATGGGGAGACGCGCCCTGGGCTCCGTGCTGCACCCCGTAGCACTCCAAGGCCAGAACTGCATCCACAGAAATATGGAATCGCTTTGCTTGTGCTAAGCAGGGGCTTGTGCCCAAGGCCCCCCAGCTGCTGGCAAAGCCTTTTTTTAGCCC
>NW_009224456.1:0-652 GCF_000690835.1 Fulmarus glacialis | reverse complement strand
AGCCGGGGCCCGACGGTGACCCAGGCTCAGCAAGGCGATGCCAGCACAGTCCTGCCCTGTCCCTGCTCCACCTGCGATGCTGCAGCCTGTCCCCAGCACCCAGCCAGCACCTGGGGAGACAAACGCAGCGTCAGCGAGCTCAGGGACCGGCCCTTGGCCCCCAGCAGAGCCAGCACCCTCCCCACCACCCTGCACGCACCCTTCCCAGACAGCCCGCGAGGCATTTGCCGGCCGGGAGCATCCCCCGTCCCAGCTCAGCGGACGCGCAGGAAGGAAGCGTCAGCACCCGCCGAGGGAGGCAGGAACGGGGTGCACCCGGTGGGACAAGGCACCGCGGCGGCCCCCAGACACCGAGACTGGAGGCTCAGGGTGTCCTTAACGGACAAAGCGCTACAGGCCCGGACACGTCAAGGATACCGAGTCAAAGTCACTGCAAAACCCTCACTCCCATCCGAGCGGAAGATACCAAAGTTTGGTCTCGCCTGTGTTTTACAAAGGGATGAGCTCACAGGGTTAAAGGGGGATAGGAGGGCAGGGCTGCTCTCCTGCAGCCCCTGGATACACAAGACTCAGCTCAGCTGGCAGAGCTCCAGCTGGGAGCTTGGCACCAACATCGTTTACTAGGGCCGGCGGCGACAGCACAAGGAGGACC
>NW_009224455.1:6368-73102 GCF_000690835.1 Fulmarus glacialis | reverse complement strand
TTTTCTCACTTTTACGCTTCCAATTCTCTTCCCCCCATCTTGCTGGAGTGGGGAGTGAGTGAGCAGCTGTGTGGTGCTCAGTTGCTGGCTGGGATTAAACCACGACATTAATTTACTAGTTTGTCTGTTAGACATGGAAGAATCAGAAGTCTCCTACCCTGCTCCAAGAAAAGACAAAATAATTTCTGAAGAAAATGTGTTGTTCTTGGCTTTTTCTTGTTGTTTTGCTTTGAACAGATCTATGTGTTGGCCTATCTAAGCTGTTTGAAAATCATAGCTCAACAATCCATTTTTAACATGGGGATGCTTCGAAACTCTGGAAGAAGCTTTGTTACTAAGAAAGGCATACTTGAGGTTTACATTCGGTAACAAGCTTTTGCAAGATCTCTAGACACTGCTTGAAAGTTATTTTAAAGATTAAAACAGAAAGTTTATCTTTGATGTTTTAAAATGAAGCATAGGTTAAATAAGTGCCTAGTTTGCTCTTTAATTAGAAAGCAGAACTGTTAGGAAAATAATCACAGGGTATCTTTTGTCAGTGACAGAAGGTTTGGATAGGACTTTCTTGTTGTTTGAAGAGGTGGCTTTGTGTTTGGTTTGTAAATGGACAAACAGGAAGGAAAAATAAAGGAGGAGAGAATGCCTTAGTTTTTATCCTCCTAGAACATTTTCACTTTGGAAACAGACCAGCTGATCTGCCCTCTAAATCTTTTATTCTCCAGCCTTAGTGCTGCTGATGTTTCACCAAATACATATCTTTCCTCTCCTGATACACGCCCAGTTTCACTAATTAGATTTGAAAAGTTTCCCCCAAGGGGCCTTTCTTCTGTGTTTTCCTTAGAGAGTTTGAGAGAGAGAAGGCATCTAGGGCTATGCAAACTGAATGTAAATTACTGCTCTGTGAGAAAGGATTTGGTTAATAGAGATCGCTTGAAGTCAATGAGTTATTAGAGCTGACTTGGTGTGCTTACTTTAAGCGAGTCAGCACAAGTAAAAAGTAACAAAAGAAAAGCGTAAGAAGGACCTTAGCGGTTTTAGTAACTGTTTACTTCATAAATTTGCTTGAGAATGAGTTAAAATACTCTTCTAGGACCTTTAAAAGTATTCCTGAAAGTCAGTACCTGGAACTATATGTGTTGCAGTATATCTTTAGCATTGGTACTTTTTATTACATTTCAAGCTTTGTGCATTAAATCTGTCAAGTAGCGTATTAAAGTAAATATGTCCTTTAACTTTCCTTGCTACAATATAGAATATATTTACACCCTTTTGTGATGTGAAGAATGATCATCTTGTCATTATTTCTGTTTTTTGAGTAATTACCAGAAGTTCTAGCAGTAAGAGGAATGGATTGTTTCTTGATATTGTTACCAATGTACAGTTTAGAGATATCATCCAGCAGTGGGGTTGGTGAATGCTGGAACATAGCTTTGGCTGGCAAATATGGGGAAGATTGCCTTAGCTGATGAAAATTGGCTCCACTCCAATTTACCTTAAGTGAAGTTCTGGCCACAGTCTGTGTCCTGTGTCCTGTATTTGGCTGTATTCGTCTCTTGGCTCAAAGTTGAAAGGAGCAGAGGATATTCTTTCAGCTAATATCCTACCTTGCACTTAGTTTATTTAGTCTAAAAACAGCTGGACTGAAGAGCAGTTTGACGGAATCTCATTAAGAAAAGAGGGCTGGGTAATGAAATCACTATCGAAATTGCTGTTTTGATCTTTCTCCTTTGCAGTTTCTATGCTATTTATAGCTAACGCTAAGTATTTTGTGAGGTTAGCCAGTGGGTACGTCATGATTTTTTAGCTCGCATGGATCATAAGAACTAGGTACGTATATTCTAGTGTGCCTTTCAGTCTTTCCAGGACCTACATGTATGATAGTCTTTCTTTTTTTTTTTTCTTTTTTTCCTCCCTTTCCATTAAATGTATGGCAAAGATCCAGAGCTGGGGAAACAGTAGTTTAGCAATGAGGTGTACTATTGATGTACAGGATACCAAGATCTGATTTATGACCTTGCGCTTCCTACACTGGCAATTCTACAGAAGCAAAATGTGCAGCAGCAGTTTTAGGTAAAACCAGCATTTTGCCTGAGTTTTACTCCTCTGGACAGCTACTTTGTGAAATTATGAATTGAAATAAATGCTGACTACTATAAATTTCAGCACTGTGCTCGGGCCAGCTGTAAAATATTTCTCTGTCACACCATTAAATGAAGAATATTTTCCTCAGTTTTATTACCATGCTTCAGACTTTTAAAGGTATTTAAGGGTACTTTGTACTAGGCATAGCAGAAAGGCACGGCTTCGTATATCACAAAGTTCTTGAACTGTGAAGCAAGACCAGTTGTTCTTGGAAGACCCATAGTATCAAGTTGAGAAAACATCCCTACTTCTGATTAAGTCGTAGCTCATGAATATTTCATGAGTACTGGATTACCACTCAGAGGTTGATGTAAGAGTAATTTGTAGTTTCTGCTATTAGAAAGTAAAAAATAATGTAAATATTATAATATGATTTGTACAGAGCTTTTATCTTGAAATTAATTGGCAAGAAGAGATTTCTGTAAGGACAAATCCTTTGCTGATGTAAAAAGATATTATTCTGCTGACTTCACTGGACCAATGCGAATTTATTGTATGTGGCAGGCTTCCCCTGAAAGCCTTTTGTGGCTTCGTCAAACTGATGATGCAAGATTCAGGGTGCTCATCTCTACATTCTTATAATACGCTTCTTGAGTAAAATGAATTTTTCTTTTATTCCAAAAGAATGGTTGCACATAATGAATCAAAATCTTAAGATAATTCAGGAGACTAGAAATTCTACTGGGTTTAGTTTATTTTGCACTTTTAACATCACAGACTCCTCAGAGCAAAATATCGCAAGAAATTGCTAGGTCTCACAGTCTCTAATAAGAGCCTGAAGCCATCTTTATCCCTTAAAAGACATTTCTGTGAACAGTAAAGGCTGATACTCAGAATATCCCTTTATGTAGTCTTCTACTCTTTGAGAGTTTGCACAGATTAATTTTAGACTTTTTGGACAGTAAAACGAAATCTGAGAAAAAGGGTCTTTTCTGGTAATCAGGTTTATGTGTGTTGACAGCACTGAACAGAATGGATTTTGCAGTTTCACTTAAAATGCAGAGTATTTTGAAAAACATACTTAGCTGTTTTTTAGATTCCTTTTCTGCGCTCATCCTGAAGGAAAGATTTAGCTGAATTTATAAAACTAGGAGGAACCAGTCTGCCAAGAGCTTTGTGTTCCTCCAGGCTAGTTCATTTTGCAGCCTTCTGCATTATACGGTTTACATTATGCCAGTGTGATTTCAGTGAGGTATGCAATAAGACACTGAAAGTGATCCTGAGGTCCTGAAATCATACCCTCCTTTCAGGTTTTTTCAAGGTCAGATAGAGTTTGGATTTGAATTGGGGTGTAGATTTGAAGTAGCAGTTGGTACCTCCATTTTAAATAGGTTAAACATTTCTGAAATTCAGAAAAAAAAAAAAATGTGTTGGGACTCATCTTTAACTTCACTTTTGGAGCCTGGGGCTCAAATACTCATAGATATGAGAAGACAGAATCTTCCCTTATCATTGTCTCCATTCATGTAAACTGAAAAGTATGACTGGGAGTCTTTAACCAAAAAGACTACCAGGAAAACTGTGCTTGCCAGGGCATGTATCTGTGTGCATTGTAGATGACCATGCCTCTGGAAATGGGGACTTTTGGTTAGCATTTGCTGTGTGGCCACTGCTGGCTGAGTTTACAGTCTTAGGCAAAAAAATATGCAAAATTTGCTGATGAATGGGGAGGAAGGGTTCATCGGTGAATCTGTTTCAGGAATAATGCCCTTGGTGTTGCTGGACCTGCATTCAGGTAAATAAGGTCGTTAGAAAGGCTAACTAAAGCAGAAGTGACTTGTTACATTGGTATTGCTGCTACAAAGAAGAGGTTCTTCAGTACGAGTTTATTTGGCTGGTCTTTATTTTACAGTTGGGATTGAAATGCCTGTAAAATGACACTTTTAATCTATGGCTGCCTGGGAATTGCTAACTTGCTTTGGCTTGCCCTTTTTACCCTTGTAGCTCAATAAGGAAATGAGTTCTGGGAAAGCTATACAGTCAAATTAAAGTGTACAAATCATTAGCTCTTGCCCCACAGCCCAAGTATATCACATGTCTGGTTGGTGGACACTGAATGGGTGTGGAAAGTGGTAAGAAACTGCCTTCGGTGATGTTCAGACCTGAAGAATTTATAAAAATGAAAATCTGTAGCAAAGTGCTCTGAGGATATTGGAAAATCAGCTTGCATTACATGGAGTTCCTGGTTCATAGCCATTTTGGGTTGCAGAGGCTGTGGGATGTGAGGTCTGCGAAACCTCTACCTGCTGACATTCCTTAAAACATCTTAATCTGCAAACACTGGGAACGCCTTAATCCCTTCCTCCAGCTTTATTCCCTTACTTGGGAACATAATCCCTGAGAATATAACTTCTACTGATAGGTTGTCTTGTGACTTCTTGACTGCAGGAGCATTTATACAAAATCCTTTCATTTCTGTATTTAACCCATAGTATTTCAGGTGCTGACAAATTTTCCTGGTGTTGCTGATATTCATTATCCCATGAATTTAGCTATGAAGTATTTTTGAGTACCTGCAGGCTATATATGTAAATGGAAGAGAGTTGAGAGGATCTGGGGGAAAAGGCGGCAATGGTTTTCTACACTGTGCATACTTAAATGTTTATAGAACCATTCACTTATTTTTGAATGCCTTTTTTGGGTTCATAGTGTCAAATGTTTTCATTTCAGCTGTTGGTGAACTGAAGGCATGCAGGGAAAAATCAGTCCCTAGATGTCTTGAGTACCAAACATGGCTGCTATTTTTCTGGAAAAATGTTGACTTGAAATTATTTAATTTATTGAATTATGCATTGAATACGTGCACGGTTGCTGTGAAAATTTTTATCTTTAACTGGCTTTTCTCTTCACTTCCCCCTCACTAAGAAACTTGATATTTAAAATAAATTTAATTTGCATACTCTTGTGAATATCTTTTATTTCTGCAGCAGTGGCTGCAGTTAGTTTGTGATGAAGGATAGCTCATTGTTCCTAGTTGGAACTGGATTTAAAACTAGCTACATCAGCTGCAGACTATAATGGGTCTTGAAAAATCTCAATGTAATCAAAAGTAGATCATTTGTTGTTCAGCCGACTGTGTAATAAGCAGGGAAGTAGTTTAGTTGATGACAGCAAGCAGAGAGGAAAAATAAATAAAAGGCCTATAAGAGTTTTTGAGGAAAATCTTCTACCATGGCATTGGAAAAAATTGGGGTTCCAGTCTTGCATCTTTTATGCATTTGAGAAAGATGATTGACTTTAAAGGAACTTGAAGGTGCATAGCAGTTCCTAAGCTCAGTCAATAAAACTTCCCTAGTTTTAATAGTTTTCTGCAGTTCTCTCCTGTGATGGAGAAAATACCCATACAAGTGACTCTTGTCACACACAAATGTCTTCAGTTTAGGGGTACTGAAATGATGATACCCTAGATTCTGCTTGTGCAGTGCAAAACAGGTATATAACTCAATTACCGCTAACTGAATCAATGAAATCAGGTTGTATTTAGGGAATACAGTTGCTTGACTTGGAGTCTGCCCAAATTCTGTTCTTTTCCCTTTAAAAGCCTGTATTTTAGCATTTTTTTCAGTTGGAGCTTGTTGGCATGATGTAAGTTTTATTTAAAAGGGACTCTTCTCTTCGTGGAAGCTGGATTATAATTCTTGGTATTCACTTAACTTTGATCAAATTGTAAGATTGTGCCGAACAACAGAAGATTCACAGACCCCAGAGAAATTTTATTTCTACGATGTAAGTCTGTGACTAGACAGTGAGCTGGCTTCTCTTTTTGTTTACTTCTGCTTGCATTGCTGAAATGTCAGTAGACAAAATCCTCAGTTTGTGTAAATTTTCATATTTATTGAAACAACTGGAAATGTTCTGTTTGTATGTACTTGATGTCCCAAACGATAAAACTGGAGTGCCTGAAAAGAAAATCCGACCAAGTGAATATCATGTTTTAAGTTACATCTGATTTTAATGAAAACTGAGATCGTTTGACTTTTTTTAAGGTATTAAATCTAGTAAGTCAGAATTTGAAGATAAGTATCACCAATTTTTTTTCCTTCTCATGTCTGCAAGATCTCCTAAACAAAGCTCTGTTCACTTAAAGAATGTTTTGTTTCAAAAGTAGTTTCCTGAATTGCACACACAATGCAATTACTATTTATCTCTGTGTGTTTGTTTCCCCATTTGGCAAAATCAAAATCTGCTTTTATGTGGCAAGTGCTATTCTTGCTCTGGCTTTAATCTGTATTGTAAAATAAACAAAAAACAAACAAACTTAAAATGTCTGAAAGACTGATTGTGGCCAAATTGGAGTTCAACACGGTATTAATACTTCACATTCAGACAGGAATTATGATGATTATACCAGCCAACCAGGCAGTCTGCTCAAGTGAGAATACATACCTCTGAGGTGGTTGAATAATACAGCATTTTTCTTTCATCTAAACGTGGCTTGATATAGTGCATGTAAAAAATTAAACTCCTATAAGAAGTCTTATCAAGTTGCAAAGACAGCCTTTTTAAGTGAAGTGATGTAGTAGGTATTAGGTAAGGAAGAAGATAGTAGCTTTGCAGTAAGTGCACTTCGGTGTTAGTGTCTAATGGTGTAGCTAGTTGGGGGCCAATGCAGGTTATCTAGCTGCCATGACAAGGTCATTTAAAAGATGATATAAACTTAATTACTGCCCAGCCTACTCACAGAAGTGCTGAACAGCGCTGTTGTGTGAATGCGGATTTCACTCTGGACCCAGGACTGTTAAAAAAATAGTCAAGATACCTCTATAGCTTAGAGAGTACACATCTTAAGAGTTACTATTCTTAAATAAGGTTATCATGCTTATATTTGTCGCATTCATCGTATTTGTCTCTGTGTTTTCAGCAGTGTCTGTAAATAGTCTTCTGCTTAAATAACTTCAACACAGAATGAAAATGGAATGCACAGAGATTTTTTAATATAGGGTGTAAAAAGCTTATCAGAAATGCTATTACTGAGAGGATTAAACTCCCAGCTAAAATGTGAAACAGAGAGTTGTTTGGGCTGCGGCTGTTTTGAAAAAAAACCAACCCACTTCTTTGAAGCTCTCAGTAGTTCAGAAAAGCTAAATAGCACATAGCACATAGAAAGAATGTTATACCCAAGTAATCCTGAAATGTACAGTGTAGATATAGATTTCAGCTATTACATTAACACAGAATGATGTACTGAGTACATTTGGTCTTTTTTTAGTCACATAAACAAATGTTTTGTTGTAATGTTCACAGTGTTGACAAAAAATGATACATATTTCTGTTAGTGAAAGATTAGACTGGCCTTTTGTTAAAAGTTTGTGCAAAAATTTTGTCCAGAGTCACCGTACCAAATTTTACCCTCTCCCCAGGCAAAGCATACACTGCTTTTAAAATTTGAGTTTAGTACCCAATTGGCTTCTAGCTGTCTTTTACAGCATAATGAAGTGTTAACATTTTCTTCTTGCATTTTTTTAGGTCTTTCAAGTTGCATATGTCATCATCAAAGCTGCTAATGCTCCACGACCCGGAAACTGGATTTTGGAACGCTCCATAGATGGCACAGAGTTCAGACCATGGCAGTACTATGCAATTAGCGATACCGAATGTTTAACTCGTTATAATATTACGCCAAGAATCGGGCCACCAACTTACAAAAGAGATGATGAAGTAATCTGCACCTCCTATTATTCCAGACTAGTTCCCTTGGAGCATGGAGAGGTATGTTTGTTTTTGCACTTGCGGTTTCTGAATAAGGACATGGACTGATAGCAATTTAAAAACGTTTGGATTACAGTTACAGAGTTCATTGCTCTCAGCACTACCAGATGATCTGTTATTCTTCTTTAATGATACTATCTTTACATCATGTACCAGTATAGCAAACTTTTAAATGTTGGGATGAAACATGTCTTTGGGTCTACGTATTTCTGTTACTAAACTCTTTGTTCTCTTTCTCTACCTAATTTGATGGTAGCTATTAGCTGTGAATTATTAGTTGCTTTATCCTGAAGGACTATAACAGAGGCTCTATGTTTTGCCAGGTTTTTCATTTAATAAAGAAAACCCCTGTGTTAGGAACACCTGGTTTTGTGAGATAGAGCTGCAAACATTGTTGAAGTGCTCAGCACAGCTGGAACTCCTAAACAAGCCTTGGCATTGTTTCAGGGATGTAGCATAATTAAAAGAGCTATGAGTTGTGCAGCCTCACTGTTGTTTGTTCTTTCTTTTAACAAACTCTATTCA
This sequence comes from Fulmarus glacialis, assembly GCF_000690835.1. Classification (NCBI taxonomy): domain Eukaryota; kingdom Metazoa; phylum Chordata; class Aves; order Procellariiformes; family Procellariidae; genus Fulmarus; species Fulmarus glacialis. The sequence goes on along the minus strand of NW_009224455.1, from coordinate 64,726 downwards.
TGGTACTTGTGTAATTTATTACATTGAGGCAGCCACATAATGAAATGATACATTAAACCCAGCAGTTATTCTGTTGTGAATGGTATAATGTAAGAGTGATAATAAATGCAGCGTTATCCCATGGAGAATGCTAGTAACTCTTGGCTTAATAGAAGCCAATATGTTTTTATTTCTTGGTTAAAAAAAGACTGGAGTGTATGCAGCTAAGGGCTAAAGTGTGTCAAACTTCTTCACATAAACTTAAATCTATGTTTCAGCAAGAAAAAAACAATGAAGTTCAGTAACATCAAGTCCCATTCACTTGTGTTTATCAATCAAGTGTTTATTGCAGTGATGTAAGCATATCACAGATAAGCCCCACAGATCAGATGGAACAGACAAAGAAACTTAACACGTCTCTCCACACAATTAACCAAAAAGGCCTTAGATTGACTCTGTACGAACAGTGGCTCTTGTAATGTACGTCTGATGTCTGATAGGCCATACAACTCCAAACCCAGGAATGGCAGAGATTCAGTTTAGTGACATTTTTTTTCTCATATATTTTTCCTGATGTACACAAAATTAATTGGGTAATATTATCCAGAACATTGCTTTTTTCCGGAGTGCGGTATCATAGGAACATAAAAAATGATAGAATTAGATTGCTGTGTACTACATAAAAGCTGTCATTCACAAAGGACAGGCTGCTCCTTCATGGCTGGAATGGCAGACAGACAGGAATATTCCCTGCACAGAGTACGTCACAACCTGTACTAGTGAATCTTGGCACCCTTTGGAAAATACATATATTTACTGCTTTGTAATTGGTATTAGTTTTTTTCAGTGGAAGCAGTGCAGTGATATTTGAGTATTTGGCCAACAATTCTGTCTTATAATTCCCAGCAGAAAACATGACTTCTGAATGAAAATATCGCAACTGGTTTGCCTAGAGAGAACAGACTGAGGTGGGGTGGGCATGTTCAGTCTTCAGTTGCATAAAACATGGGTACAAGGAGGAATAATCTGTTCTGCGTGTCTGTGACAGGATGGAAGAAGTGGTCTGAAATTGCAACATGGAAAACATGGTTTAGAGATTAGGAGCATTTCTAACAATAAAGCCAGAAAGGGCTAGAATAGATTGCCTTGGAGGGTTGTAGAGCCACCACCAACAGTGGTCTTCAAGAACAGCTTGATCAAACATCTAACAAAAGTCTAGTAAATCCTGCTTTGGGGTAGAAAATGGACTAGAAGAATTCTCTGTATTTCTATGAGAGCTGAATATTGTATAAGGTGATGTTAATTTGCAGGATCAGACCTGGAAAAAGTTTTAGGTTTCATAACTGTTATTCTGCAGTTGAAAAATGGATGATGTTTAGTTTTTGAAAGGGCTACCAGAAAAGCGAAGTTCTTCAAACACAGTATATTAGAATATTTAGAAGAAATGGTGATAGCCTAAAAATGGCAAAATTATAATGTTGGGAGTGTGAACTCCATTACCGGTCTCTGTACGTCTTTGAAATAACACCGTTACTGTCTAGGAAGACCCTAGCTCCACTACAGAATTAAGATTTTTTTTTTAAAAAAAAAAAAAAATATCTTTAATATTTAGAAATATTTTCAGAGGACAGATTTGACAGTACTGGACAAAGTTGAAACTATAAATTCAAGAGTAGTAAATGAGACAAAATTACTCTTCATAAAAAAGGATATGTCATGCACTCTAAAATGTAGCTGATAAGCCCAAAGCATGACCTCTTATTTGTTGTGGTCATCAGGTGAACTGTTTAAGATTTGTTTGTGGCCTGTAGGGTCTCATTTTTCAGTTTCCTCCATAAAACGGAGCAGGAGCTGCCTGGTCATATAAGACTAAATCCTTGTGTGTTCCTAAGTTGCTTTGGAAAGAAGGAAAGGTCTGTTGCCAGAATAAGTTGTGCAGCTCGATACCAAAAGCCATATTAGTGGGGCCAATTGGGATTGTGCAAGAAAGATGGAGGCCAGATGGGTTGGTTTGTGGTGGCAGCCCCTTGCTTTCAATTGTCATCTGTGTTGTGGCTTCCCACTGCGCTCTCATATGACTGAGTATTCCTTGCTGATTTGGCAGCCCTGTCCCAGCAAGGCATAAGATTAATGACCCCAGACTGAGCATGTGTGCCATATTATGTTTTGCAATAAGATCTTTATGAACTGTGGAGGAGAAATCTGTAAGGACACACCGTGCTTATGGCCAGAGATACATGTTCCATCTCAGTAAGGGAGAGGAAGGAAGACTGGGGGAACTAAGGACTAGCTTGTGGTCCTGTTTTCCTCTTTATGCTATCTCCACGGAGACTTGAGACTATGATGAGCTGAGAGTGGTGGTTTCAGAAGTGTGTGAGTCAGGAAGCAGGAATACTACCTGCAGATAGAGTGTGGGGAAGAAAAAAGAATTCCAGGTAGTTTAACATTTCACCATCCTGAGTTGTTGGAAAACAAGCTTAAGTTCTATGTTTTTAATTCTCAAAGATGTTTGTTGTTGCAAATGAATCACTATTATGTTTATGATTAAGCCAGTCCCTCTTTCTAGATTCACACGTCACTGATCAACGGTAGGCCTAGTGCTGATGATCCTTCACAAAAGCTTTTGGAGTTTACTTCTGCACGATACATCCGCCTACGACTGCAGCGTATTAGAACCCTTAATGCTGACCTCATGACTCTCAGCCATAATGATCCTAAAGAACTAGACCCCATTGTTACCAGAAGGGTAAGCTCATTGTTCATAAGTGGTATTCAGTATGATTCGATGGGAGAGCTTTTTCTGATCTATTTGAGGAGGAAGTACTCAATCCTTGCCATTCACAAACAGAATTATTTTGGTAGGTTGTTAAATAATTCTTGCCTTCCCTTTAACATTATTAACAACACCTTGTCAGAAAGAACTTTGAAAAAATACTTTTTAGAGATTGTTTTTTATTTGTTTGCTTTTTGTTTTGTTTGTTTGTGAAAATGATTTATGCTGGGACCAGTGTTTATGATGCTTTGTCAGCAAAGTAAAAAATATGGTTTGGCTGATGGAAAAGTCACTTGAGCTTGCTCTTGATGCAACTGCAGTACCTTGTCTGGTGTATCAAGGATTTCAGGACCCAGTGCTCTGATTCATAAAAATAATTATTTGAAAACCTTGCCATTGTGAGTTTTGATGACTGCTGAGAGTTTTCTTCATTTTTTTTTTAAGGCTGTTGTAATAAATTGTTTTAAAGCCCATGAATTAATAATAGAGCAGAACACTTGGATAGAATTCTGGAGGGTATTAACTGATCTTTACACATTTGATATTGAAACTGGGGAAACTGAGGAACCAAGCAGTTAGGCTGACTTCTTCAAGCTCTCACAGAAATTCAGTGTTGGAGCCCCTAATAACAGTACCTACCATGACTAACTTTTCTGCAGTATTTATGCTTTGTATTTTGCCATTTTGACCCTCTTCTTAATTTGCCTGAGACCCATAGGTTAGGATCAGTGACTTCAAGTTTTTCTATGAAGGGAGACTTTCTGATGAAGACAGAAGAATATGAGAAGTGTTTCCTCTTCCCCTCCCTTATAGCTATTTGCCTTGAAGAACATCCACAGGCAAATAACTCCTCCCTGCACAGCAACAGGACTCTTGCAATTTGTGGCTTCTCTGATACAGGCAATCCTTATGCATTGACACTGCTTCTATGAGGCTGGATAACTGGGTACAGAAGGGAGAAAGGAACTTGGGTTTGATCAGGGTTTGGTGGGTACTTTGAAGGCAGCCCCACTCTTACCTCCGTCATGGAGGTGCCCATTCAGCTGCAGCATTTCTAAAGAGTAAAATCTGTATGTTCTGCTTGTTCTGTCTGCCCCATATGAGAATTGCTAACATGAAGACTGCAAGTGCAGAATATTGGACAGCAGCTCCTTCAATTTCAGGCTGCACACAGCTGCTGTGAGCCATACACTGTGAGTTTTAAGAAAACAAGACAAAGGAGATGAAGCAGGGAATGCAGTGAGAAATATAGCTCTGCTTTTGTCCTCCTACTTTTCTCAGTCTGGACCTCCTTCTCTGTAATTAAGGACTTACTGTTTATGATAAGTCCCGGAATGTTTTTTTGTAATTCAAGCGCATAACATTAAAAAAAAAAAAACCTAAATATAATAAAATATTTAAAAACATAAAAAATTAAGTATGAAATCAGAGGCTAGTTTGCTCCAGCTCCAAGATCCTTCAAAGAAATAACAGTCCAGGAGTCAGCACGTCTGACCACCCAAGGCTACCTCCTCTTCCTGAACCAGATGACTGTAGGGTTGTTAGGTCTGAAAGTCTTGAACTCTTTCCTTAGAACTATCCTCAAAAAGTGTTTCTTTTTCATTCCCCTGTAGTACATACTTCCCAGGATACAAACAGGCCAACCATGTTGATACTGCAGCTGTAACTGAACCCAGATGGTCATTTCCTGCCTCTTTTTTGCCTTGAAAATTAAATCCTTTCCTTATGTATGTTGCTTTTGCTCACCACCTGGCAATATTAACGGAGTGTACTCTGCTGTATCACCAGTTTTTAAGCTAAGAATTTAGAATAATTATAGAATAATACACTGTGTACACACTCGTAGCAAAGAGCTGGTCTGGAAGCGAGTGCACAAACTGGTTGTAAGAGAGGGCAGAGTTCCCGTTTTAAGAAAGTATACTCTTACTCCCCAGACTGAAATTAAAATATAGCAATTTGTTATGCTTCATGGCTTCTAACAAGGTGAAAAAAGGATTTTTTTTTTATAAGTAAATTTTGTCTGAGGTCACATTTGGTGGTCTTTCCTGAAGCTGAGGAATTGTGCATACTTATTTAATGTTAAAAGTCAGTTATTGTTTCGTACCAGGGAGGAACAATATGGCGGAAAAAAAATTTACAAAATGGAAGGTTTCCCCAAGTGGCAAAAATTCAAAGCTTCTTTTATCTTCTTGGCATTTTTCAAGTCACTGAATAGTTAAATGCTGGTATTTTATTTTCCAGAGTAAGGGGGAAGATGTAAATACATGTAAATGTCTTTTATTCATCCCTTTTTCAACTTTGTTCTTTGTAGTACTACTATTCAATAAAGGACATCTCTGTTGGTGGCATGTGTATTTGTTATGGCCATGCTCGAAGCTGCCCTCTGGATGAAATCACAAAGGTATTCTTTAATCTCATTGTTTTATTTTCACAAACCAACTTTTCCAATTTAAAAAAAAAAAGTACTTTGCCTAAGGAGAATGAGAAAGAGGAGGCTAAAAGAGATCTTATGATATGGTGCACACAAATTATTTGCTGTAATTTTCTTCCTTTTCTGTGTAAGCATATCTGGGTCTCTGGTAATGTAACTTTCTTGAAGTAAGCTCTTTTTCTTGGCATTAAATTTAAACAATTCAAGGGGCACAACAAGAAATAGTCTCTCTTGCAACACGGGAGATTTGTCCCTCCTGTTCTAGAAAGGCTATTCCCCAATAGTTGATATAGCGTGGTTGAGCAGTCTAATGCTAATGGTGGGATATTTGTGGGTCTTGACATTTTTTGGAGTAAGCCTGATATTAGGCAGACTTTTGGCAACATTGATTAAATTATCCATTAAAAAATATTTCAAGAAAGCAAATTTTTTACTCTTAGAAATTGCAGTGCCAGTGTGAACACAACACATGTGGAGAGAGCTGTAATGAGTGCTGTCCGGGCTACCACCAGAAACCGTGGAGACCAGGAACCATTTCTGCTGGGAACAAATGTGAGAGTAAGTATGCACAGAGGTTTAGATAGTTTCGTAAAGGCTTATTATGTTCTTGTTTGAGGTTGCTTTTCATACAGATCTATACTAATTCCCAAGAAAAATCCACAAACTATTAACTGTCTTCATGGGATTGTTTAAAGGTAGAGGACCTACTTGTAATCATAACTGTAAAGTTCATTTTAAATATTCTGTCCAATATGACTCCCTGGCTAGTGGAGTTGTCATGTAGTAAAGCTTTCAGAGTCTCTTTTTCAAAGAGACTTGGGGATTTATTATACTCCTGTAAAAACTAGCAGATTTGCATCAATCATTTTGTTAGCTACTTGAAATGCAAATTTCTTACGTTGATCATAAATTTTGTCAGATAAACAACTTTGTTCTGATAACAAATGTTTTGAAAGAAACTCCTTATTGGCCAATTACATTTCAGATTGTCTGATAGGTTGATTTAAGCTGTGCCAGTACAGCTGAATGTGTTGCTAGGGCTAGTTAGTGCATTTTCTCTCTTCACATCGCTAATGCATAGCATAAGCTGCAGACAATTAAGAACCTATTAGATAAAATTTGCAGTTGCAAATGGAAAAGTAGTCTTTTTAGTTGAAGTCTTTACACAAGTCTTAATGTTACTCTTCGGAAAGTAGGTGTTTATGACTATTTGGACTGAAATATCCTCTAGCCTAAATCAAATTTATACTTGTGTACTGGCATTGTTGACTTCTCGGACTTTTGTCTATAATACACATAAGAGAAGAATTAGGCAGATTCTTTTTCTGTAATGCAGAACACAGAAAGTGAAAGAACAGCTGTTGGTAATAGCACACATCACTATCAACATCAGTCCTGACAGGATTGTCTTAGTGACATCTACAGAGTACTGTTAAGAAGGTGCTATTAAAGTTGTGACAGTGGTTTTGAAAAATGTGCTAAGAAATATAGTGTATCAAGATTGCTGAAGCATATAGCATGGTTAAAGGGAAAAAAGCACACTTTTGAGATAAGTTGATATGCTCTTCTACTTACATTTTCCACTTCGGAAAATGTCAGTATTGTAGGAACTGTTACACAATATAAATAAAAAAAATTGATTTCTTTTCCATTTCTTCTCAGAGTGCAACTGTCATAACAAAGCAGAGGATTGTTATTACAATCAGAGTATTGCAGATCAGGAGAGAAGCATGGATATTCATGGCCAGTATACAGGAGGTGGCGTATGTTTAAACTGTACTCAGCACACTACTGGGATCAACTGTGAAATGTGTGCTGATGGATATTTTAGACCACACAAAGTAAGATTTGGAAAATACCATTCTAATGTTTTGGTGAATTACAACATGATACGATGATGTGTATTTCAGCTCATTGTAATTAATATAGATATGTTTATCAGTTACAGAATAGCTAAAAACTATAGAGGTTTTTTTTTTTTATGGATGACATACCATCAAAACTTTCAGAGAAAAACAAAATGCTTGTCCAGTTGTGTGGGAGGGCAGGTCAAGCTGTTGGAGAGGAAAAGAATAAGTGAAGATGAAACTTGAAGTACTAGTGTGGAAATGTAGATTTTCTGATAGGAAACCTATTTCTCCTGTGGATAAAGCTCTAAAAAGTGCCAATATTGAAGTTTCAGTGTCTTCAGAAGTGCCAAAATTGTGTACCATCCTATATCAGCCCATTTCAACCAGTGTTAAAAAGGACCATTATATGGTTCTAAGATCAGGCTCTTTGTCTCATGAGATGTTGCAACAAATCTTCTTCTTCTTGACATGATTATTGTAGAACATGTGCTCTCTGAGCCTGTGTACTTTCCAGTTTATTGACAAGTATCACTCTTTGGAAAAATGACCTGAACTCCACAAGACATTTGTTAATATGTGACTAACAGAGTTAAACATATGAACTTCCTGCAGTGTTAGAGGTCTCTGTATAATGAGACATACTGCAGGTCTTGCTTTGGCAGGTTCATGCATATTTTGGAAAACCCATGCTTTAGAAATCCAGTGTAAATTGGTGCAGAGAGCAAGGGTGAATCTGTAGCAGTATGGTTAGACAGCAGGTACAGCTCATCCAAAGAAGTAAGCCGGAGTTGGAGATTGTCCGATTCACTTGCTGTAAGAAGCATTGAAGAAAAGTCTTCAATCAACTCGTAGCTGATAAATGTGTATCTAAGAGGTCATTACTGATTTGCTTTACATCTGAAGCACCTCAAAGGAAAATTTTCCCTGAAAGAAAATAAAATCCCTGCCATACGAATTGCATTGCCTTATATTTCAAAGATATATAGACCATGAAGTCAGAATGAATCTTCATGAGTAGATAATCTGTCCTCCCATTGAACACAGAGCCAAGGATTTCTTTCATTTCCTTCCTCTTTGAACCAGAGTATCTTTGCAAAAAGCATCCATTCTTGTCTTAAACATCTCCATAATCTTTGGCAAACCATCACAGTGGTTAATTGCTATTACATTAAAAAAAGTCTATTTAGGCTAAATGTGTTGGGCTTCAGCTTCCAGCCATTAGCAGTTACTATACCTTTGTCTGTGCTATTGAAGACCAAATTTTGTTCCTGCGCTTCAGTTTTTCCTAGGCTGCAATCCCCTGATCTTCTGTTTGCTAAAATTGAACTAGTCCCTTGATCTATTACTGCATATTAGCTTTTCCAGTCTTCATTCATATTAGTTCTGGTGATCCCAGACAAGAAACAGATGTAACTTTACTTTTCCTAGTTAATAATTTGAGAATTTGACAGAGAACGTTTGTTTCATAGGTTTCTCCCTATGAGGATCACCCCTGCTATCCCTGTGGCTGTGACCAGTTCGGCTCTCTGAGTTCTGACTGCGTTAAAGATGAGCACCATTCTAACTCACAGCATGGTAAGGAAGTGGGAAGCACCTTTTCTCTAAACTTCAAATCTGGCTATACTTCTGGACATTGAAGTCTGAGGGAGCACTATCTACTTGTGAATGGCTGACAGTTAGGTACCACTTCAAAACAATTTTAAAAATTTAGGAGGGAGAGGTGAGGCATAACATGCTTCCAGGATTTTAAGGTATGTCAGGTCCCTGAGTGTGTTCTTGTGTGGGGATGGTGGGCTCTGATTATGTAAAACAATGTGAAGGATTGAGATCTAACACTGTTGTTTAAGAATGCTGTTACAGCTGTCACAAAATCCATTTTGCTGCAGTTTCTGTGCATCTGGTACTCTAAACATGAAAAATAGGTGGTGAGACTGACATGCCAAGTATCTGTGTGGAACATAACATGGAGCATAATAAAAAAGGAATGTTAAATTACTCGCACCCTCTGAGACATCTTGAATCCAGCCTACTGCCTGCTCTTATTTATTTGTTTCTCTATTTTTGCTTTTCAAGGGACTTGGCCAGGTCAGTGTCAATGCAGAGAAGGTTACACGGGAGAAAAATGTGATCATTGTGCATTTGGGTATCGGGGCTATCCAAACTGCCTGCGTTGTAACTGCAGCCTGATTGGTAGCATTAATGAAGATCCGTGCACAGAACCTTGTCTTTGCAAAGTGAGTATTAAACTGCCATTTTTGTTTAAAATCGAATCTGTGAATTGATTTGTAAACCCCTTTTTAATAGGGGAAACTACTTCATTAACTGGAGAGATCACTTCTTTTATAGGAAGTAACCTGTTGTGACTGTACACCTGACAACCTAGAACTTAAAATTACTAACTATTCTCTGTACTGAAAAATATGATAATTTATATTGAATAGTTCTGTGTGTTACTAATACACCATATTCTATAATAATTGGCCAGACTGGCATTAAAATCAAATAATAACTGTGCATATTAGTGCAAGGGAGAATCACAGAGGGAATGACAGTATGCCTAGCTGGGTTTGGTTTTAGGCATGAGCTGATACTTCTCTTCAAAGTCACTGATTTCTTGTAAAGAAAGGATGTGTTTATAACATCTGCTTTGTGTGAAGAAACAGCATGAGTTTGGAAAGAACTATTGGAAAAATTACATTAGATGTATGTATGAAATATGATTTAATTATTTGATTACAAAATATAAACCATAAAAAATGTTAAAAAAGAGAGCAGTTTTGCAGCCTTTTTTTTTTTTGGTAAATATCCAAACCCGTTGAAATACCTTGCAGCTGTATATTCTGCTGAACTTTATTACAAAGCTGTGTGTCAATATTTAAAGAAGTTACACTTAATTTTCTGAACCAAATGTTAGCTAGTAGTTTATGTATTTGTTGCCAAGTATGACAGTGTACAGGAGCCAAAAAAAATGTGGTTTGTTTGACAATTTTTCTGAAACTTCTTAGACCTTTTGCGTAATTTATCTGATCCAAAATATCAAACATATAAATAACCAGAGTCTGGAAGAAAGAAATAGCTCCAATGGCCAATTTAAATACAAAAAAGGAGATACAACCATTTTGCCTGATTTTGAGCTAGAGTAACGTCAGCCGATGCAGCTAACTGGTGGAAATTTTGGTGTAAACTGGACGAGAAACTGTCCCCTTACAGTGCCGTCGTGGGCATGAGCCTGGCATACAGAATTTTTCAGCCAGATCACTGAGTACAGAGCCAGCAGCCCACGTACAGAGGTGAAAGGAAGGAAGGAGAAAAGTTGTGTGCTCCAAATATCAAATGAAGGAGAAGGGATTTCTAAGCCTATGCAGTCTCTGTGAACACAGTAGTGCCAGCTATTCCTTTTTATACTCTGAATTTCATAATATTGGATCTTTTGTGAAACACAGCTCTTGACATCTAGTCATTGGGTAAGACTTTTATTTTTCATTAACAAATAAATAATAATTTCTGTCTAATCATGTTACAGAGACAAAATGAAATGAGTGATCCAAGTGCATCCTGAAGACTGAGAAATAAAAAAGCTGAAAAGAGCATACAAATATTATTTTTGTAAAAATCCAAGATTTTAAAATCTCATTATCTCAGGAGGCCCTTTGCCTGAGGTTCTTCCTAAGTTTGAATGTTAACAAATAGAAAGCAGTCATCCTCAGCCTTTGAATCAAAGCTGGGAATCATAAATTTTTAATACGGTTTGCAAAAACAGTTTGTACTTTGCTTAAAAAAGCACATAACCTACCTGTTTAGGCAGGTCTTATCTAAACTTGACATGCCAAACACTGGTCCAGAAGAAGAGACAGTTGGTAGTGTTGCCACCAAAGCTCTGAGATTTCTCTCTGGTAAGCCTGAAATTTGCTCTGTACGGACCAAATCTGATGTAAATCTGGAATCTGGAGTGATTCTTTTGGCTGAAGTGAAGTTACCCTGGTGACTGCTTCTGAAAGCAGAATTTGGTCCACAGATATTGCATTTCAAATTGCAATGCAGAGCTCATACAGGCCTCCTCAAAATAGCAGGACAGGTATGCTTCACTGTATGCACTGCAGTCCAGGTGTCCCAACCATATGTATCGGGGAACTGTGGGTGCTCTGTGAAGTTCTCTTTACCTTTGTAGTGGAGTTTTCCCATAGTGGAAACCAAAGGTTGAGATGGGGGAGTCATGTGTGTCCAGGTCTTGTCCTGATATGAAGCTAGGACATGATCAGAAACTTGTCCCTGGCAGTGGGAAATGTCCTATATCTTACTGTGTAGAAATACCCACTGAGCTTTACTATTTATACAGCTTCATGGGCATTTACCGAATGTTTTCTTTACTGGTTTGCTTGTCAGCAGCAATTGTGTAAACTTTTCGAATAAATAACTACATATTGTCCGTACAAATTTTACAAGAAAAAAATTGGGTGCACTGTTTTGGATTTTTTTTTTTCCCCTTGTAAATTCTACATTGAAAGAGGTATGTAGCAGTATGCTCTGAACTACCCAGTTTGCATGGTAAAGAGGCAGCAGGCCAGTGATAGGAGCTAAAGGGGTGGAGCACCACTACTTTTGGAGTAGGAGTTTCTGGACCTTAGCCAGAGCATATTAGGAGGAAGAGCTGCCAGCTAGCATAAGTGTATGTGGTGTTCCTCCAGGAAGAGGTGGCAGCAGTGGTGGGGATCACAGTATAAGTATTAATAGATGGTTGAGGAACTGTTCTCTTGAAGTTGGCTGTGGTAGCTCCAGGAGCCTGGCCTTAAAGGTGAGCTATCCTGTATGTAGACTATCTGGATTCAGTAAACATGGGAACTTTTCTCCAGAGCAATCTACAAATTCAAGCTACAAGAGTAGTAGACTGGCAAGCTGGCAGAAGCTTTTCAAACCCTGCCTGAGTGCTGAAATTTCACTGCAATAGAGCCCTTCCCAGTGCATGTTTAGATTTTGATGAACTGGCAAATTCTGATAAATTTTTCCAATCAGTTTTAGTTTTAAGCTGAGTCTTATTCAGTAATCCTGCTGTGCTGAAATCTGTTTTCTTTTATATCCTTCTGAATGCTGTTATGCCTAAATCCCATCTAATCCACTGTATTCGTTACCATAATAATGCTGATGTGAAACAAATGTTATATGCCATTGACAGGAAAATGTAGAAGGTGAAAACTGTGATCTCTGTAAACCAGGATTCTACAATTTGCAAGAAAGAAATCCTCAGGGCTGCACAGAGTGTTTCTGCTTTGGGGTTTCTGATGTCTGTGACAGCCTAACATGGCCCATCAGTCAGGTATTTATATGTTTTGTCCATGACCTAATATTCTTTCCTCAGGCAGCTGCAAAATGTACTATATTTCTCTTCGACATGTGCCCAAGTTAACTCCAAATTCTGGCATGTGTCTCCCTACAGAGGAATGGATTTTCAGTGTCATTCGGCAGCTCTAGGTAGTCAGCATGTCATCCCAGTGCAGGCTTTGGCCCCACTGGCTTGCAGTAATACCAGAAGCACTGGGTAGTGGAGGCTGTGATAATGTACTGGAAAAATGCAATTTCTTCTGACCTTGTGCTGTTAAAGTTTCTTTGCATATTGAAGAGATTAACTCCAATCTGTTTCCTTGCTCTCATACCAACTGAGCAAGGCTAGAGTGACCTCTGGCAATATTGCCAATACTCTTTCTTAGAAAAACAGGGTGGTTATAAATATCACTGTTTTCTGAATAGACATTTCTTGAGACAGGGGGCTTTAACACTGTTTTTCCACTGAATTCCTTCCATGTCTTTGCAGAGCTAGTCACACTTTAGTCCCCTGTTTTTTGTGCCAATAAAAAGAGAGGAAAACACATCAAATTGACTGAAATCCTAAGATGCTTGTATAAAACTCTTTCAGTGAGAAGAACAAAGTTCTCTCATCTTGCTCCCTCTTCTGGGACTCTGGATTTAACTTTCCTCCAGCTCAGCCCTATCTATAAATGGGGACGATAGACCTCAAAGCCCTTGAAGTTCTGTAACTCTATCTCAGGGAATTACATAGGTATAATGCTAATTTTATTGGGAGGATGAAAATCACACCCATTATATTTTTGTTCCCATCTAACAGAGGGGTAGAGACAATCCTAGTCTGAAGTGGCATGTATTGGATGTCAGACTGGGCTAATGAAAGTGTTACAGATCCATCAATTTGAATGAATATCTAGGGAGGGGTTAAGTTTAGTGACTGCTTTCTCAGTGACACAAAGCCTGACTCCATTAATAATACTATTCTTTCTTGCAGATATCAGACATGACTGGATGGCTTGTTACTGATCTGTATAATGCAAGGAGCGTGCAACCTCAGCGAAGCCAATTTGATGGACCCCGTCAAATAAGTATTAACAACACTGAGGCTGTGAAAGTGCTGAAACATACTTATTACTGGTCAGCACCTGAGTCGTATCTAGGAAATAAAGTAAGTTCTCAGCTAGAACCAAAACTCCTTCATAGTTTCTCTATTTTAATCATAACATTGCTCTAAATACATGTTTCTGTAATTAAAAATTACACATAAACCCCAGTACCAGACTTCTCAATCTGTCTCTGATCTTCAAATCACAGTGTTCCTGGCCAGACATTCCCAGTACCCTCTTCTTGGTCATCTTGCCCAACCTCCCTGCTCAAGCAGGATCACCTAGAGCAGGTTGCCCAGGACTATGTCCAGAGAGCTTCTTCTGAGTATCTCCAAGGTTGCAGACTCCACAACCTCCCTGGGCAACCTGTGCCAGTGCTTGGTCACCCTTACAATAAAAAAGTGTTCCCTGATGTTCAGAGGGAACCTCCTGTATTTCAGTGTGTGCCCATTGCCTCTTATCCTGTTACTGGGCACCACTGAAAAGAACCTGGCTCCATCCTCTTTGCACCCTCCCTTCAGATATTTATATGTATTGATGAGATCCCCCTGAGCCTTCTCTAGGCTAAACAGTCCCAGTACTCTCAGTTTTTCCTCATATGAAAGATGCTCCAGGCTCTTAATCCTCTTAGTGACCCTTTGCTGGGCTCTTCCCAGTATATCCGTCTCTCTCTTGTACTGGAAAGCTCAGAACTCCAGCTGTGGCCTTACCAGTGCTGAGTAGAGGGGACCTTGCAACAATTATTTTCGGTCCAGTCTCTTTGCCCCTGCAGCCCCATTTCTTAGTATGGTGACACAGTAAATGAAAACAAGTCTCAGAAGTGTAACATTAAGGAGTAGTTTTGCACAGGGCAACGCTCACTCAAATTCTGATCTCTTATTCATTTAATGTAGGCCTAACTCATGGTACTACTCTTTGACTACTTACTTTGAAGTAGTCGGCAGCAGTTGTGAGGCTAAGGAGCCTGAAAGGTGGAATACAGAATGTGAATAACTCCAACATGCTGTGCCCCTTGGCTAGGACAGTAGTGTAAATCTCTGCTGTTTGTTGAAAGTCCTGTAGGTGTTTCACTGAATGAGGGCACTTATCTGAATCATCTGTAGAGCCTTCAGCTAGCTTTCCACACCTGCACAGCAACAAGCCAGTGCTTGTCCCTGTGTTGATACACACGGCATGTTAAATTTTCCCTGGAAAGTAGTATTTGTAAGCTTTGTACTCCTGTAATTTGGACATTGTACTGTCCCATGTCACTTCTTCGTGTTGGTTGGAGGTTATTGTGTTGTTAAGACTTTGCTTTTTGTTATTTCAGCTCACAGCTTTTGGTGGAGACTTGAGGTATACGGTATCTTATGACATTCCAATGGAGAGTGTGGACAGTGATATAGTATCTAGTGTGGATGTCATCATTCAGGTGGATTTTTTTTCAGCTTGTTACTATTCAGACATTATTAGGAATCTATGAAGGGGTTAAAAAAAGGAAAATAAAATAATATTTCTATAGTAGTAGTTTTGTCAATTTTAGGTCCCTTCTTAAAAGTCACTATGAAGGTTTTGTTACTACTTGTTTCTCTGATTTTCTGATCCATTTGTCTGAAATTGTAAGTATACAATACTGGTTTTAAATGAGAAATACCTAAATTTTAACCTATGGGTAAACAGGTGAGGTGTTCATTACCAAATGTACGAAGCTCTGTTTACAAAAGAAACTACAATAAGATGGAAGGACTTACATTTATGAAACAGATGAATGTTCTTGCTGATTGGTTACTTTTCTAGATTTGTGTTGCAGTTAAAAAATAAGGCTCTATATTGAATCCAGACACTTCCAAAAAAGCATTTTTTTTTTACTTAGCAATAGAACAAAGGAGAAAAGAGATTCTGTTTTGTAGAGGAGTTTGATTTTTGAAATTTAATTTAATTCTTTTTCTGAAAGAAAATCAAGTATTTCTGAAGCCTCTGAACCAAAAGAGAATGGGATTATAGTCTTCCTGAAGCCATGGAAAATGCAGACCTTTCCCTTACTTTTTTTCTAGTGCAAGAAGTCTAGTTTGATTGCCTCTTTTCTGTGTTACCTGGATGTATATCTGACAATAAATGTAATTGCTTAATAAAATTCGCATGCAAATATGGAAAATGTTTTCTCTGTCTTTCAATTTCAGGGTAATGGGCAGATTTTGAGTACAAGAGCAGCAGGCTTGTCATTGCAACCATATGAGGAGTACTCTAATGCAGTGAGATTTGTATCAGAGAATTTCATAGACTTCAATACAAAAAAAGCTATAGACCGGGAAAGGTTGATGACTGTTCTGGTAAACGTGACCCATGTTCTGATCAGGGCCAACTACAACATTGCCAAAAAAGCCGTGTACAGGTGAGGGAGATAAAATGTTCAAGTTAATCGATATACTTCTATTATTTTTGTGCATATGAAACACTATTCATAGTGGCAGTATTCCTGAATTTTTACGTTAATAATTTCTAGAAAAAACCATTTTTTTAATTGAATTTTCTCAAGACCGGTCTTGTCGGCAAAATACATTCATGTGGAATGTGTGGAAAAGGGCATTTGGTTGTTTTAAAGATATCTGATAGCAGAAACATTGTTTTCTGCTTTAAAGGAATACTGCATAAAAGCCATATTACAATGGCTGCTTTGTTAAAGGGAAATACCTCTGAAACTCTCAACAGTATGCTTATTTTGGTATGTGGCAAGTTAATCCATCCCTGACTATTGAAAACCTGCCAGTAAAGACTTTGGCTGTAATTTCTTTTAATGTCTGTTTGTAGATGTTACTGACGCTCATCTCTAAGGGAGTGCTCAATAGGAAAATTGGGCTGGAACAAATTTAAGTGGTCATTCCATAGTTTCAAGTCTCCAGGTTATACAGGAATAAAGTCTTACCTCTCTCAAGGGAATCAGTTCCAGTGCTTCATCATTTATTTACTTAATTCCCTTAGCCTCATCAATAGCCTTTCTTCCTCATTCCCTAATTTGATAGCGTGTCACATCAATAACATTGGACTTGATACCAGATTTGCTTTGTGCCCTTTTGTGCCCTTGAGGAGTGGTGATGTTTATGTTCATTTAGGAATAATGTGTTCATCTTTCTGGAATGTTTGTAAAGATTTATTTAAATCATTTTACCTGTGGCTAAGTAGATTTTCTCTGCTGCAAAATGCCATTGTTTGCAGTAAAAGGTTTTGCTTTGTTCTGTTGTGTGCACCAGAAATGAACTGATGCTGTTTCTCACTACTTACCCACCTGTGATATGTGTCTATTTTAGACATGGTGCAGTAAAACTGTCTTATTTCCGGACAGCAATAGAAGGCTGCCCCACTGAATTACCTCTAATACCATGACAGAGAGGGAAGGTTTTGTTTAAACCTCTCCACAGGAGATGAGACTATGGTAGTAACAATAATGATAACAGGAGGATGGCACATCTACTCCCAGAACTGCAAATGCAGTGGTAACACTATGATCATAGTCTTTTTACAGCAGAGGTTTGTGCCTGTTCCTCAGCTGTCACTGCCAGGGAGCAGCGCTCAGCAGTCTTAACTCCCCTAGAAGCAAACTATCCTGTTCAAAATCAAGTTTGAGGAAACAAATGATGTGATGTTTTCATGCTTGATCCTAGACTGGACTCTGTGACCCTGGATACTGCAAGTACAAATATTATAGATCTTTCTTCAGCACCAGATGTGGAATTCTGTGAATGTCCTCAAGGTTACACAGGAATATCCTGTGAGGTAACCTCTTACAGTGTTTTATGTATGCAAAATTATCTCCTATCTGAAAGGATCTAGTTTTTAAAGGCAGGCTGCCTTTAATTATACTGCCATAAAAGTATATGTTCTGTGGTGAAATGCTGTCTACTGTACTGTACACAATCCCGTAGATATTTTCTTCCAAATACACTAAATGAGATATTAAACTTATTTCTTGAATTCTATTTTGTGGCACTAAAAGGTGATGATACACTTTAGAACATCAGTGTTGCAGAGGGAGCAGCTGTAAAAGCTCTGTGAAGCTGTTTTGAGCTTACCTTACTTGTTAATAGCACTTTTCCTGGATCTGAATTGTGTACAGTTTATTTCTGTTTTATGTCATTAGGTTTATGGAGGCAATAAGGAATCTTAGCAGGGAGGAATGCTAGCCTTTGGAAGATCCCACAAGGGTCAAATGTGTCACGCAAGGTGGTGTCTTATATATCTGTGAATAGAAGATTAGGGAGGCAGAGCACCATCTGCAGAATAGCAGGAATTAATTTGACAAATAATTTCAGTATGAAGCCTTGTGCCATAGCATCGTTAATGATTCTGCAGCGGAGGTAGAACATCTGTTTTTTATTGTCCCATAATAAAGAACTTCACATATTCAACTGCACAAAACTTAACTTATGTGCCTCCAGGGGACAAAGGGCTGAATCAAAGTTTCATGGAGTTAATTCTTATCCCCTTTATCCAGTGCAAGTAAAAAACAACCACCAGAAAAGAGCTGCAGTGACATCAATAGAGTTGAAAGAGCGCTCAGTTACCACAATGTGAATGAGTCAGATGGCGGGTGGTCGGAAGTGGGCTCTTTGAAAATGTTTTGATGTGTACTTTTAATACACATCATGCTACTGCTTTTTCCCCCCTCTGTTTCTTTTCAGTCCTGTCTCCCTGGGTACTACCGTGTGGATGGAATACTCTTTGGAGGTATTTGTCAACCCTGCAAATGCAATGGGCATGCAACTGAGTGTGATATTCATGGTGTTTGCTTTGTAAGTCATCCTTCAAAATGTTTGTGTTTTAAGCATCTATTTAGGAATTAGGAGAACATTTTGGCTGTGGGAGACAAATTCACAGTGTAGGTAAATTTCAAGCTATGGGTACCAAGTATTTATTTTTCTTGCTTTTCATTGTTTATTTCAGAATATGTTCAGGAGGCTCCATTAAAGTGTTCTCCAATAAAGGGTTTGTTTCAATTTACCATTTCAAGTGGGGAGTAATCAGAACTAAAATAAAAATGTCACCATGGCTGATAAAAATCTTAACTTTGCTTGCTGCAGGTGACAATAAAACTTTTCCTGAAAGGAACAAAATTAAAAAATATTTTGGGTGAATATCTGTTTTCAGATATATGTGCATCTTCCATGACTGACATCAGTGGAAATTACACATTACCTTCTGAAGAGACAGTTTAGCTCTCATATCTTTTCTGAAATTTAAAGGTCACAGAAATACAATGGCTAAACACTAGTAAGAAATACATAAGAAGTTTGTTACTGCAAATGTGTGCAATATGCAAAATATGTTTAAGTTTGTGTATAAGTAATGTGGCTGGTTTCATGGTGTAAAGTATATTCTAAAATGTAGGAAGGAAACAATTAGGATTTGTTGTTACAACTTGTAAAAAAAACCCACTTATTTTCAAAGTTCTACTCTGTCCTTCATGACTGTCTCCTTGAACGTTATACTGCATGCAGACTCCTGCAGGGATCCCTCAGGGGCTGAAAAACCATGAAGAGTAAATATGAAAAGCTTTTTTCCATGTCTCACAGGCTTGTCAACACAACACAACAGGACCTTTCTGTGATCAGTGCTTGCCTGGCTTCTATGGAAGTCCATCCCAAGGAACTTCTGAGGACTGCCAGCCTTGTGCATGTCCTCTGAGTTCTGCTGCAAACAAGTAAGCTGCTTACATGAGATTTTCTTTTGCATCTTCAGCAAAATCAGGAAGTGAAATAAAGAAAAAATGTCATGAAATCTGAAGGAGCGAGAGAAGGACTTTTTTTTTCTCCTTCTTCATTTGAGCATATCTCTTAGAAACACTTTTTGCAGGTAGACAAACATACAGACTAAGCTAAGAAAGGCTGAATGAACTGGTGCAATTAGTACATGAAGGGTAGAAGTAGTATTTCGACCTATCCTTGAACTTGGCAGCAAAATCACTGTTATCTTTCATGTTGTTTCAGAAAACAACAGAAGGACAGAAGTGTTGCATGTGAAAAAGAGGAGCTTGGTACAGAAATTGGACAGATTTGCTAGAAAGAGGGCCAGGTTTTTAGGAAGTTTTAAAATCTTCCTTTCCTTTAAAAGAAAAAAAACTCAAGAAGAGTTTTTGAAAATGGTAACTTTATTTTGACATTTTGTAATGTTTAAGGCATTGATGTTAATCTAGAAAAAATTGCAATTACATGGTTATATAGAAAGATGTATGGACTTGAAGGGTGGACGTTGAATGTAGAAGTCTTGTGATTCTGTATTGATACTGACTGCCGTAAATATTGTTAATAGTTTCAGTCCTACTTGCCAGCTGAGTGAAGGAGGTGGAATTGTCTGTGACAACTGTCTTCCAGGCTATACTGGTTCTCAGTGTGAAAGGTATGTACACTAGCTTTGGGTAAAATATCTGCATTATTGCCATCACTAACTGTTCATCATCCTACCTGCCTTGAATTGTTCATACCACATGTACAGAATATTCGTAATAAACTTTTCCTTCCCATTTTGTCTTTGCTTGTAATACAGAGACACTTCAGATAAAAATTTAATAGGAAATACTCCCTTGCGTGGGGAGAGTGTTTGACGTGACTGCATTCCAGCTGATAAAGTTTTTAATCTCTGGTGTAGGTGTGCTAATGGTTACTATGGAAATCCACTCATACCTGGACAATCGTGTGCTCCTTGTGAATGCAATGGCAATGTAAACCCTCAAGAAGATGGCCACTGTGATACCTTCACAGGACAATGCCTGAAATGTCTGGGGAACACAGCAGGTCACCACTGTGAAAAGTGTGCTGATGGGTACTATGGGGATGCAGTGATTGAGAAAAGCTGTCGTGGTAAGCTATTACTATTACTCTCAAAATTTAAAGAACACAAAAATGTGGTGTACATGTAGCAGAACGGATGGGGGGATGTGCACCTTTGCTGAAAGAGCCAATCTTCAAGTTGTGAGGTGGCAAATGCAGGTTGAAAATGATGGGGTTGGGTTAGCCTGAGGAAGGAATGTATTATGCTAGGGTCTGACACTTCATATTACTGAAACTTATTGGCTTACTTAGACTGTCCCTCCAGTGACCTGCTGTGGACATTTCCTACTTCTGAATGTTAGATATAGGGCTGGAAGAAACAAACTTCCCAAATGTATCTATTCACAGAGGTGGGTTTTTTTTATCTTTTAGTCCAATGTCTAGTACAGGTATTACTGTAGTATATTAACATCTATGGGATATAAACAGGCGAAACACACATTATATACCACATTTGGAATTCTGCATAATAATGAATGCATATGCATATAGGTAGACATTAATAAAGTTTTTTTTATTTGGTTTCTTTTTGTCTAAACATAAGCCTGTGCGTGCCATGTGAATGGTTCCCTTTCGAGTACTTGTCATCACGAGACAGGCTTCTGTCACTGCAAATCAAATGTGATTGGAGAAAGATGTGATAAGTGCTTGGTAAGCAAATATTCACCTGTTCCTAATACCTACATTTTCTTGTATCTTGGTCTTCCTGTTTATCTATAGATATCGGTTAGAGCAGATACAGAGCATAGCAGCAAATATATTCAGGGCAGAGGCTACCTGTTGCTGGAGTGGAGACCAAAGGTTTGTCTGCACAGGCTTTTGCAGTTGCAAATTGCTCTGCCTGCGCTCTTTGCAGATGTGAAGCTATATAGTTGATTCAGCACCCTTCTATATAGGGCTGTTCAGGCTAGTGCTGCGCTCGCTGACAGTGTGCAGTCATGTTGGCTTACCGAAAAAACAAACCGAACACTGCTAACAGACCTGAAGGGATCTTAGCACCGTGCTTCTGCAAAATGAAGTCTGAACAGGAATATCTGAAGACTGTGGTTGGTGATAATAAATACATCATGGCTGAACACCAAAAAGGGATTCAGCTAAAAGACAGGCCTGTTATAAGAACAAGTAGATATTCACTGGTGACACAAAACAGCAGTTTCCAGCCTTTGCTGAGTGTAGAACTGCCTCAGAGACCAGAGCAGGAAATCTGTGCCCAGTTACTGCCCTTGTGCCAGCCCAGCTGAATGCCTTTCAATCCACATGTACCGTAGGTCACTGACCTGCTCTCTTCTGGTCTTTCATTCACATTCACAGAAATCTGTGCCTGGTCAGCACAGCCCACCCCCACCTCACAGAAGTCTTTAAACTAAAATAACCTCAGACTTTAAAACATAAAGTCTCACTGATGAGATTAGAGGACCATGAGAACATTTCAGCATTCACTTTTTTACCCAAATGCATACTTGCGTATAGCTGGGAACAGTGAAGAGAGAAGGCCAGGGAGTCCTCCCGCAGCAGTCACACAGTGCTGACCAATATTGATGCAGGTCAGACAGCAGGGAAAGTAAACAAGAGAAAATAAGAGTGTACATCATATTGTTTTCAAAAATTTATGAAATATAGTTCAAATGTATTAACTTCTGTCCAACAGAATGGTTATTATGGCCTGCTTACTGAGCTTGGCTGCATTCCCTGCAACTGCAGTCAATTTGGCTCAGTCTCCGAGGACTGCAATCATCAGGGGCAGTGTCACTGTGTACCAGGAGTGGCTGGAGAAAAGTGTGATCGTTGTGCTCATGGCTTTCATGCGTTCCAGGATGGTGGCTGCACACGTAAGCTCTAATCCATGATCCTTTCAGGGTTTGTCTGGAATTTCTTTTAGCAGTATATTTTATGTTAAACTTTGGCAAAGGTCAGTTGTTTTGATGACTATATGGAAAAATCTGTAGAATGGTCTCCTAATACTTTGATTAAACTAGGGAACAAAACATTTCTTTGATTGCTTATTGTGTGGTTCCTTGTAAAAGGTGATGACTATGAAATAACAACTCAGAAACGTTGCATGAGAGAAATATTGCATCCTCAATAGCTCCTTTGTTGCTTTTTTTACAAAAACCTTCAGTCCTTCAGAGAGAATAGAAACTTCTTTTTTTCTGCAATCATAAAAGCTAAGAGCTACTACCCTTACAGATTTTTACCTTGTTTTTTCATTTAATTCTTAAAAATATATTTTAAACTTTGATAAGATGTCATTGACTATTTTCCCATCCTCGCCTGGGTGTGTACAATTTTTAGTCATGATACAGAGGAAAATGTTAATCCAAATGGAGAATATGCCATCAAAAAACCTAATTTATCATGTTAATAAGATGCCCTTTTCAACACAGTATAGCTAAAGGAATGCCTACCTTTTCTCTGACCTGATAGAAACATTTCTTTCCTGCCTCAGATAGCATAGTAATATGAAATCTGCAGTGAGATTATGTGATAGGATTATGTTTTGGAGCATATATGCTGTGTCTTTACTGAGAATCAAAGATCCCTTAGGTACCTTTAAACATTTCAGTCTCGAAAATTTTGTAAATGTTATTAAAACAATTAATAAAACCACTTTTCTGGACTTCTGCTTTTTAGCAAGAATAGTATTACATTTCTTAAATAGACAAGTGCTTCCTGCAGCAGTTAGTTATTACAAAAATATTATTCACTAAGCAATTCTTGAAAAGTACCAATTCCTGAGATTAATCCTTTCACCTGCTTGAGAACATTATCTCATCTCCTGCTGAGTTTTGTATCTGCTATAATAGAATATTTTTTCCTACAAATTTACTCTTCTCCACAATAGTTCTGTTTGGCTTTGTGGATTCCCCTGTGGAAATGCATCACTGCTTTTTAAACCACCGAACAGGCTATGTCAAGAAGCAATAGTGGGCTTTTAATAAAAAGATGAAATGTCACTGTGGTCACAATTTGTTTCTCAGTGATTAGGGTGCCAAGGAGTTCTTAGTGGAATGGATAAACTGTACTGCATAATTAAGAAAAGTAAGACTATCAGTGGTCTTGGAGTTTCTCCTCTGTAGCTAAAGCAAGGATAAAGTTAATCATTCGGTCCTATTTCTCTTGCAGCCTGTGACTGTGCTCATACTCAGAACAACTGTAATGCTGATTCTGGCCAATGCATTTGTCCCCCTCACACTCGGGGACCAAAATGTGAACTCTGTGAAGAAAATCACTGGGGACTGTCTCCTAAACTTGGCTGCAAGGTATGGTAGGCTGGCTGAAAAGCCATAGCTGTTAAAAGCAATTCACCTTATACTAATGTCAGAATTGGATTCTTGTTTTGAGAACCTCAGTCTTGATTCTCTGTCTCAAAGTGTTAGTGCAACATGCTCACATTAAAAAAAAAAATTAAAAAAAAAAAATCAGACTGTAAAGTGTTTCTTGAGGAACCTTCTAAGAAAGCTGCCTTTGAAAATACTGATCAGAGTGCCTATTCTGGATAGGTGCGTAGATCATATTAAAATTTTGAAGTGTGTATTCTAACTTTTAAATGCTTAAATTGTGATACTAAAACAGATTTATAACAACAATTGGCAACAAGGAACGTAGTTTCTGTGCTAACCAAGGAGTGATGATAATATGGTTTGAAGAACAATGAAATCTAACTTATCTTGAAAGTCACTGCATGCTTTTTTTGCGAATATTTAAAATTAAAATGGTATAAGGTAGTTAATGTTTCATGAATGGAAAAATGGTAAGTCCCATTATCTCAGCTTAATATTTATGATTAAGCAGTAAAATACCAACTCAGTGCAGATCCAAGGAGTAGCAACCATTTACGCAATTAGGTTCATGCAGTAAATTCCTGACAGATATGGCATTGGGCCAATCTTTATTTTATAAATGTTGAGATTTTAAAAAGCCTCTGAATTACATGAATGTAATGGGTAATTTCAATGGAGAAACCACAAATATAATCCAACTTGACAAGGTCTGTCATTATATGCAGTAAGTGCTTGACAAGTATAAGTATCAACCAAATTGTCTTCTTTTTTCTCTCTTTAATTTTTTAGAGTAAGGATGATAAAGTAGTCCTGTAATAGCTTTTCAGAGTTTACCATCTTAGTGATTTATAGCAACTTACTTGGCAGCTGGTCTTTAAAGCACTGCTTTGTCAGCTACCAGCTACTGTCATTCTTATGTTCTGCAAATACAATGTGCTGGTCCCTGTGTATTTCCCTTGAAGTGTTGCTTTCATAGGGTGATTCCACAGCACTTGCCAATGACCAAGTTTAATTAAATATGTAACTGCTCGCTCTTGATAAGTTGCTTAGCATTCCTTTTGGTTACAGCATCACAGTAATCAACATGAATTACTCTACGGTATTTTAGTTACTTTCTTGATGCAACAAACAATACTGTGATCTGCTGGTAACAGTCCCAATGGAGGCTCCCCTGCGCTGAAGAGTCAGCTGTGGCAGGTTGAGATCCCATGCAATGTCTACTGGCAAACCCTGGAAAGGCTCTTGCATGCTCTCTACATGGGTGAAATGGGGGAGATGCTATCAGAAACCCAGCTGGTCTGTTTTTGCAACACAGGCTGCATTGGTGGGACACTTCATCTGGTTCCATTTCTTGCAGTTTTCTTGGTATTCAGCTTCCATTTCTGGGTGCGGTGATGGAGCAGATCTGTAGTCATGTTTTGCTTACAACCCTTTTCAAGTGTGCTGCAGCTCTAAAGTACAGTTAATTGTACCTTAGAGTCCTTATGTATCTTTATCACATATAGATAGAGATTGAAGTACACGTAAATTATTTCTGTTATTATGATTCTTAAAATAGGGTTTGACGTTCAGAGCTGTAGACCTTTAATTGTATCTGGGAGCCAAAGTTGTTGACTTGTTTGGTCATAAAGTGTATTAGACTAGGCAGTGTAGTATCTAGTGCTTGCTGCTAGAGTAAAAACTGTTTAATGCCAAGAGTGAACTAATGGTGAGCAGCAAACTTGTGAAGAATGCTAAAGGATACATAATGTTGATAATAGATTTTGTGGGTCTTTGTGTAGAGTGCTTTACAAGGTAAGGCTTTTCGTCTCAAAGACAGATGATGAGGAAAGAAGACTGAGGGAAAATGCTCACAGTCAGGTAATGATAGATGGAATTTACTTTTGCCTGCACTATTAGAAATAACCACAGAGCAAAATTGGACTTGTTGAGTAACCACAGATATGAAATTAAGACTGAAGATTAGATCCAGTCTGCTTCAAAAAAGAATGACAAATTAAGTACATCCACTTTGCATATTTGTAATAACAGGTTCATATTACTGATTGCATAATGAAGGATGGGCTCTGCCAGGGAACAGTATTCCTTTGGTACAGAGCTGCAGTGCATGCTGATCTTCCCACCTTTGGATGCAATGAGATTCTTGGTTCCTCATCAAATAGTAAATGAAGCTTAAGCAAGATGTAGACCCTATTAATGCTCCTTGAAATCTTAAAAGAATGTCAGTATTAAGATTTTTCTTTCTATCATATTTATAAAATTATTGTACTTAGAGATTTCTTTCCTCCAACATTTATATAACATTATTTTAATTTACTTGCTGCACTCAATACATAGTATTTTAAATAATATTTTTTTTATTTCTTTTTCTGGAACAGCTTCCTTCAACTCCTTTGGTTCCCAACCCAGATTTGGGAATCAACAGAGCTTCTTACTTTTTGCCATCCACTGTTTACTGGAATGCAGTTCTTTGTTCAAATACAAACCAAACAACCCCATTTCTATGTGGAAGTTCTTCCCTTTTATTGTTGTATAGTAATTGTTGACAAACATTGAGTTTTAAGGGCTACTCTAAATTTACTGTGCTGTTTCTGTTGTAACAAAATTGTTTTTAAATATCTGCTATTTATGAACATTTCTTCTTTTCATCTAAGGCTTGCAACTGTAGCGACACTGGTTCAACCAATCTCCAGTGTGATGTATTGACAGGTCAATGCCATTGCAAAGTTGAATTTGGAGGACAAGACTGTTCCAGGTGTGCATTAGGCTACAGGGACTACCCAGACTGTGTTGCCTGCGACTGTGATTTGAGTGGAACCAAAGCGGAGATGTGCGATGACACTGAAGGGCTTTGTGGTTGTGAAGAAGAAACTGGCATCTGTACCTGCAAGGTACTGAAGTATTCAGACACTTTTGGGACAGCATTGGGGTTTTCTGGTCGTTTATTACATAAAAGTCATGGAAGGTGTAGCGCTGAAAGGACTTCAGAAGGCAATCTGCATCCCTTTGAGACACCTAAATCACCCCTAAAGGTTTTTCTGTCCCAGCACTGAACAGGTCGTATTATTAGTCAGCTGGGTTAAAAACTGCTAGGTGAGGTTCCCCACTTTTGACAGACTCAACACAGCTGTAGGCAGAAGAGATAGCAACGTTACCAACGTGGCATTGTTATTTCTGTTTTCAGAAATTCCTGTGATAATACTAGACAGTTTGTCTTTCCTACCTTCATTTGTTTTGTTTACGTAGACAGGTAATTTTATTTCCAGTTTGTGGTCATAAAATTATTGTGGCACAGTACTGTAGTTCTCTTTTAGACAGAATTCCTGGAATTTGATGTGGATGTGTGTTAAGAAGTCAGGATCAAGACCCATTGTATGCCTAATCACAAAAAGTCATTTCTAGCTGAATAATGCTGAATCCTTGGTAAGTTTACAAAACAGCCAGTGTACATCTGATAGAAAAATGACTGGTGTCTTTCTAGTCTTGTACAGGATTTGGCATATTTCACGACTGTGGTCTCACTGCAGTCCTAAATTCAAATAGATTGCATTTGCTCAATGTAAGATCCATGTGTTTATTCTGTATTAAGTGAATTTCTGTAACCACATCATTCTTGTAGTATATTCAGAGTCCTCTTTTTCATGGATTAGCATTGTAAGGTAGAAATGAATGAGAATGCATTGTCTGACTTTTCCTTTTGCTCCTAGATTTCTGTCTGCTCCCTTCTGAATAGGGCAAAGCACTGGCCATGAGTTCTGGGACAAAATTTTTGTAAATGTTGTTAAATGTATGAGAATGGTGCTAGTGACTTCAGTGTCACTATATTTCTCTGTATGATGTAAATGCCTTCTGATACCAAGAACAATGCCGTATGAACCATTTTTAATAGTACAATTTTTACATGTTTTATTTATCCCACTTGCTTTTTTCTACAATTGCATTTTGCCTTGCAAATAGTTCCAGTAATAATAGTTCATAACTTATATGCATTATTTCTTAGTTGCTATTTAAAAGTTTTTTTTCTCAGTACACATAGAACATTGGAGATGAACCAGCTGTAATAGATAAAAGTACTCTGATGCAATGAGCAATACAGAGAAAATGTTTCTACCTCAAGCCAAGGAAAACTATTCCTTCATAGAGTCTAGGAATACTTTGCTGCAAGAGTTGCACTTCCGAGTGCAGCTCACATTAGTTGATATCATCTTGAAATTACTGAGCACACAATCTCTGATAAAAAGGTTGTTTTTTTCTTAACTTAAAAGCATAAATTCGCTACATTCTCTTTTGGGAATGAATTATTTAATTCTCTGTGTAGAGACAGATAGACACTTCTACAGCTTCTTCCATCCTAGGTGTGAAAGCTTTTTAAAAAACTAATTAAATTTTAGAAAACACCAGCGAAAAAGCTATTATATTCTTATCCTCTTTATACAAATGGAAAAAATGAAATACAGAGACGTTTTTTCTGCTCATACACACATGTTTTTATTAGGTTTGGGAACAGCACATTGATTCAGATGATATAGCCTGCTCTTTTGAAAATCCAGGTGATAATGATAGGAAGAAACCAATAAATACAAAATGGAGAATCTCAACTTTTTTTTAAATGTAGTTATGGTGCAAGTTCAAATTTGTTTCCTATGCTATAATCAAAGGCAGTGCTTTAGAATAACTCACATATATTGTTAATAGTGAAGTCTGAATTAACTGTCTTGTATAAAAAAGGAAACATTAAATACAGAGATTCAGTAGTACAGCTTTTCCTGAAAAGGTGGGAATCTGTTCTTGAAAGACTGAGTGATAGAAAAGAACTTACTTCAAGGCAACAAATATATGCCTTCATAGGTTTCTCTCCAATCTTCTGGTTAAAGGTGCCAGTGGGCACTGACTGTAGTTTTGGGTGTTTCTTCAAGTTGGACTTACCAGTTGGGAATTGAGTGTAAAAACAGACAGTTGGGAGTAGGTCCCCTGATTCCTATTCATACTGAACAGTTTCTCTGGGGCTTTGAGAGCCCTTTCTCCAGATGCGGGAGGAGTGGGAAAAGATTCTTCTGTCTTGAATGGAAATGTATAGCTGCTAATTTTTGCTAGAAATTCAAATACATGAATTTAGCTTGAATGTTACGTATTTAAAAAAAAAAAAAGCATTGGAAAATAATGAAAAAAAAAAAAAGTACTGCATAGTAAAACAAAATAGATACAGTAATTACAGTAATTGACTTCCTGTTAGGTAGTTTACATAGCAAGTAGTTTTTCTTCCAAGAAGAACCATCTTTCATTCAGCTAGCAAAGTAACATGAGTGTGCTGTTATGTTTTTTTTATTTCCTCCAGGAAAATGTATTTGGTCTACAATGCAGTGAGTGTAAACCTGGAACTTTTGCTCTGTCTGCTAACAATGCACTAGGTTGTGTTCCGTGCTTCTGTTTTGGGATGTCCACATTTTGTTCGGAACTAGAAGATCATGTGAGAATTCCTGTAAGTAAAGAGACGTAAATATACAGACACAGTTTGGTGTTATCCTCATGTTAGGTAATACACTGGTGTGCCTAGGGTTGCATACATTTCCTTAATCAGGCTGAATGTAATTGGCTAGCTTACGGAGGCAGTGGCATATAGCGGAACAAAAAGAAAACAAATGGTAAGTGGTCATAGTCTTATTTCTGAAATCTTGTGGTTCACTCTTCACTTTTTAAAAAAATAAATATTAAACGTGTTTCCCAATTTTTTGGTTTGGACATTTATTACTCTAAAATGGACTATTGACTGTCTCAAAGCAGCTAAAACTGTTAACAGTATATTAAACTGAGATACAATATTTTTGTTGAATGAATCTTTTGATCTTTGTGTTGCAGATAACCTTAACTCCAGATCAGTCCATTCTGCATGTAGTAGCTCAAAGTAACCTGACTGGAACAGTGGAAGGAGTATTTTCGCAATTTCCTGATGTTTTACTGGATGCTGCCATAGTCAGAAAATACTTAAATACAGAAACATTTTACTGGAAATTACCAGAGCAGTTTCAGGGAGACCGGGTAAGATCATTAAATATTTAGAATGGTTTATAGATATTTTCTTTATTCTCTAGTAGTCATTCCTTTATTGTGTAATAGTCACTTGATCACATTTTTCTGCATTAGTTCTATTCTTGTAGGTCATAATATTATAAATGTTCAGTGACTGAACTTATTTATAGCAAGCACAAACAGTATATTTACATTACCCTTTCCTAATGATTTTTTTCTTGACCCTGTAAATTGGTAACACCCGTATTTAACTACCATGTTACTTTTCAGAGGTCGTATTGGGGGGAAGAGTGATATATTCAATTTTACTTTAGAAACCTGAAAGAGTTTTCAACCTTGATGCTAGATTCAGTATATAGATCATGGAATCTCTATTGCTTAGGAATTAAATGAAAACTGAGTGCACACCTTGAAAGGGCTTAAAAGAAGAAACCAAGACTGCTTTTTAGAAATACGCATTTAACCTTGGTGCAAAAACTGCTGAGTTTTAAGTTAATTTTCATGTTTTATTGCCAATTCTTCAAAGAACTGACAATTTTCAAGTCTTCCAATGATGTTAAAGTATTTTCAACTAGTAGCTCTAACCTTGGAATAAATAAAAGTAATAATTTTTTATCCAAATAGCTCATGGCCTATGGAGGGAAGCTGAGATATACTATTGCTTTTTATGCTTTGGATGGCTTTGGAACCTCAAATTTTGAGCCACAGATTCTAATGAAAGGAGGTCACGCCAGCAGGTTGGTCATCTATGTAGACATCCCTTCTCCAGAAAACGGAGTGAGAACTGACAAGGAAGTAGAAATGAAGGAGGTAAGCTAAAACATTGATGTGGAAATATTTCCTTCCTTCTATAAGCTTTTGCAGAAAAGCTCTATATATTTAATAAAATACTTTGAAAAATGCGTATCTGATTTCAAATAGATCGAGTAAATAGAGTGCTTGGATTAAAATGCATCTCTTTTAGGGAAAAAATGGCTGGGAATATCGTGCTGTAGCAGCAAATAACACTTTGACATAATTTCCTCTTTTGGAAGTGCTGAAGGTGTTGCTGTGGCAAGCTTTTCAAGCACAGACTCAGATTTCAGTGATAAATGACAGGCAGTCAGGTATTGTCACTCTCAGGCAGTCTCATAATTTTGTAGCTTGTATGTTACGCTCACAGCCCAGGAGCATCACATGGGACATGAATCTTAGCCTAGCAGGAGCAGTAAGTTGCAGTAGTGCCCACCGGACAATTTCAGAGGTGATAACCATGACCTCCTTTGGTCTCTGGGACTCTTAGCTGACTAGGGCTAAGGTGAGGTCTAGTCTCTTTTCTTGACAGGAGGCAGGATACAGTTACAGCACAGTTACAGTTTCTAACTGCACATGAAATGAAGTCCTGGTCTTCTGGCTGTCTGCGTTCTCCAGCT
Organism: Fulmarus glacialis; assembly: GCF_000690835.1. NCBI lineage: Eukaryota > Metazoa > Chordata > Aves > Procellariiformes > Procellariidae > Fulmarus > Fulmarus glacialis. The sequence goes on along the minus strand of NW_009224455.1, from coordinate 33,769 downwards.
CTAGCCAGAAGAAGCTGTGCCATAAGGCCTGGACTGCTTTCCTGTAGAAACTGGTCACAGAAGTTGAGTGCAGGGAAGGGAAGGAGAGGAGAAATGATATAAAACCATGTCTTGTTCTAACATGGAGCAAGTTTTTGGATTTTCTGGGACCTAGAGTTTAGACATGGTCACTGTGACTGCGTTTCTGAAGGAACACATAAGGAGGAACAGAGTGTTACCTTGAAGTGAGCTTGAACACTCATGGTTTTAATAATATGTGTTATGTTTCCCTAGGATTCTTGGAAGTATTTTAACTCTGTGTCTGATGAGCCTGTCTTACGTTCTGACTTCATGTCTGTGCTAAGCAATGTTGAATACATCCTTATCAAGGCGGCTTATGGCCAAGGATTACAGCAAAGCAGGTAAAGCAATCTCTGATTGCATTTACTTACTATATTGCATTTACTGTAATTTAACCTAGAAATAGTCCCAAATGAGCTATACAGTAAAGATTTAACGCAAATTAGAGAAATTTCCAATTTCCTATTTATGACTTTTGTTCTTCCTCTGATAAGAAAACATTTATGACCTTTAATGGCAGCAGATTCCCTCTTTAATTCTTTCTGTGAAACACTAAATGTCTCTGCTGCTTACTTTGATAGAAAAGCCCATAAAGAAGCACGGAGCCTTACAGGCTGACGCAGTGTTCTGCAGGATGGGTGATATAGTTAGTTGTTTTCTAAATTATTTCTTTCCCATCTTATTTTTATGGGTATTGAAATTTTTGTTTTTTCAATTGAAATACATGGTCCCCTGAGTTCTTGGGTTTGTACCAATCTGAGTACAAATCTCTCCTGTAGCTTTATGCACTCTGGGCAGTGGTAGTAAAATATTTCCACCTCAGAATGGTAACATTTTACTGCCATTTTGAACAGAACTAGGTTACTAATCAGAGGGAGGAGATGGGATATGGTCATTGCATCTGTCAGTTTGGAAACTAACAAGACAAGCAGAGATGCATCCAATGAAAACCCAATATCTGTACCTCTTCACAGCTGTGAAGAAGTGTGGTTCCACCTCCGGGATTTGGGACTATTTTTGATTCAGTGGCCCTGAATTATCTTTTTGTTAGCTCTGTCCAAAAATCTGTGGGACAAAATGGATGTATTTCTGTCTAGTGTTTCTGAGGCAGACATACATACTCTTGCTGGTGGGTTTGTCAAGTTTTGCAGAACAGTGCGAATCAGCCTATATTACTTTGAAGTACTTCTGATTTGTTTGTTGTAGGCCCTGAAATTCCATAAATATGTAAAGACTCCTCAGATTTTATTGAGATATTTGCATGGGGAAAGGGGATCATGGGAGATTATGTATGGTAGCCCTGACCTTGAAGCATAAAAATGTTTGGATTTCAGTTTTGATGCTAGGACTTCTCTAGATGTTCACACTCTCTTCTGCATATATCTTGTAGAATTGCAAATATCTCAATGGAAATTGCGGTGAAGTTTGAAGAAATGCATCTAGGCAGAGCTAGAGCTCATCTTGTAGAGCAATGTAGATGTCCTGCTGGTTATGCTGGATTGTCCTGTCAGGTATAGAATCCTTGAATCCTTTTTGTGTGTCTAATAGTGAGATGATAAAAAAAGTTACTTAAACGGCTTTTAAAATTGTTTGTAACTGTTGGTAGCCATGATTGGTTTTTTTTGTTTTACTTCCCTTACAAATAGAGCTGCGCTCCAGGATACTACAGGGGAAAGCATACAGAACTTGGTGTAAAAGAGCCTCACACTCTGATAGCAGCTTGTGTGCCATGTCAGTGCAACAACCACAGTGAAACTTGTGATCCTGAAACTGGAAGGTGCTTGGTATGTACAATTTATACATTTTTCTGTTGCTTTCACCTGAGCATACAGTGGCAGTAACCTATGGAAAGAGTTTCTAGGAGAAGTATATGGCTGTGCTATTTGGATAAAGTATAATTTCCCGCCCAACTCTGAAAAATGGAAAATTTGAGTAGTATTTCCCTTAGGGACCATTCAGTAAAATGATCAGGCTTTTTGGGCACTAACATCTTCAAAATCTTTTTTTTTCTTTTTTTTTTTTTTTTAATTTTACTTTAAAAATAACTCATGTGTGAGTTCAGTTTATCTGTTTTTCTGTGAGATTTTTTGGGCTTCTGTCCTTGGTCTGGCCAATGTCTGCTTAGTCACACAAAAAAGAAGTAGTAAAGGAAGCAGTAAGCCATACCATACCACAGACTAGGTCAAAGTCAAATTCTTTGTCTCTCAGGAAGAGAATCCTCTGGGCAGCTTTAAGTGAGGCTTTTTAACTCCCAGAGACTAAAGTGGTATAAGGATATGCCTCAGCAAAGTTAATTTGCTCACTTCTCTCATTTTATCCCAAAGGTTGCAAAGAGGGGCCAGATCTGACTAACACATTGCCTCTCTCTTGTGGGCTTGACAGGCCTGTGGACAGCAAATTCTCAGCTAACCAAATAAGTCTCATTTAGTCTGTTCTCTGGTATGGCTCAACATTCTTTCCTAAAGTTTTTTCAGTTGCTTTGTTTTTCCAGTGGTGAGTTGGTTAGTTCAAAGTCAACTTCTGCTGAATTCATTCTTGAAGTCAGTTTTTAAAGTGAGTTTCTTTAGTCCTTCAGGCTTTTGTAAACCATTCTTTTGCTTCCAGGTTTGTCCTAAAGTATGTATCTCATGAGTGAGAACTACGGTTCTCATTTCTACAAGGCCAGAACATAGGTCTTTCACACTAGGGAATGCTAGTCAATCTTCCTCTCTTGTCGTTGCAGGGGTGGCAAGTCACCTACGTGTTAAGATGACTACTTAGACATTTCTGGCTGAGTAGTGTAGGCAAAAGAGATGGTTTTCACCTCTGACTTCTGCTCCCATACAATAGCAGGCTGCATTGCTACTGCTTACTGTCTTCAGCTAACCTCTGAAATATAAGCACTCGCAAGAATATGAATCAAAAAAAAGGAGAAAAGAAAAAAAGGAAAAAAAAAAAAGAGAAACTGAATTTTATTTACTTAGGGGACTAGTCAGTTAAATTATGTTTATAATACCTATTTAGTGTTTTAATATTAATGGCTGTTGATCAGTACTGTTGACAAATTAAATGTAGAGTCTGTGAATCCTAACTGTGGGTGGTCCTTGGTTTATAGCATTCAAACACATTTGCTGAAATATTGAAACTTATATTTTTTATCCAGGTATCCTGTTTAATTTTTCCGTCAGTTGTTTCTTCTTTTTTGAGGATTTTTGCTTTCTACTGTGATTTCCTGGCTTGATTTGGATTAATAGAAGCAGAAATATATAAAACTCAATGGAAATTTAGAACAGAAATTAGGTCAGCCTATCTGAGGGGGCATTCACATAAGAGAAAATATGCTGGCATTCTGCTTATTTTTGCATAAAAGGTTCCTCCACTCAGAGAATGCTGACCAAGGGGTAATGACATTTAGAGATAGTTGTTGGAAACTGTATACATTTATTGATTGGGGGGAAGATAAAGTTCCTCTTGTTGTTTGTTGTGGTTTTAAACTGTCTGAATTCCTTTTTGTGTATCAGAACTGCAGAGATAACACAGTTGGTGATTACTGCAGTGCTTGTGCCCCAGGCTACTATGGGAAAGTAATTGGATCTGTCAACGACTGCTCTCTTTGTGCCTGTCCCAGAGCCAACCCTGTTAGGTAACCAGAACTTATTAAATCCGATGTACGTTTTAGCATTCCGGATTTCTTGTGCTGTATGTCCCACCTCCTACTCCCCCCACGCTATGACAACAGGAGTTAGTTATCATTACATGTCCTTAATTTTTAGACGTTTGAAACCTATTTTAGTAAGTGGAGCTTACATTCTGAGTTGTTCACAGCTAGCGGTAATTCCATGAGGTTTTAAAATAAAAAGATTAACTGATGGATAAGTCAATTTTTTCTCTAAGAGTAGATCAGCCACATAGAATGTTTTATAGATAATGTAGTAAGTTGCTCTGACATGTTTCAGTTTCAAATGTGGGTTTCTTTCTTCGTTCGAAAAACAATGCTTTTGCAGTTACAAAGGTTCAGCCATCTCCAGTCAATGCAGGAACTTTTCATGAGATCAGTCCTAGGGTAAGAATGAGTACTCTTTTGTTTGAAATTTATAAATCTGTTTGTTTGGTAGAGGAACAGTTGACTTCATATTTTGAAGATCAAAATGATGTGCAGGCTGTTTTTTCTCCAGAAGCTTCAAGAGCATATTTGTTATTTGCTTTTGAATAATTGAATCAGAATAAGAGTCTAGCAACTCTGATGTTCTCGTGCAAGTCTCAGTTAGAAATATACTATAGCCATATCATGCAGCATCCATTTGTCATTGTCTTATCTTTTAAAAGGAAGGCCATAAGGTGCTTTAGCATGTTATACAGTAATGGAGTTGCATTGGGAAAGAAAACTTTTTAAGAAATAAAAATTTAAAGTAAAAATTCTAGAGCACTGCATCAGATTGAGCAGAGGATGCTGTTGCTTAAAATATTTAACCTGTGGCTGAAGGTGTTCTCTGTCTTTGTATGGTCTTCCATTTATGTGCTAGCAGGTATTTGTTTATCCTTCCTCCAGTTTTAGTCCCACTTGTGTCCTGAAAGGTGTTCAGGATTACCACTGTGATGCTTGTCTCCCAGGATATGAAGGACAGTACTGTGAAAGGTGAGTTACATATAATGTCCCCATTTAGCCCCAACTCCCAAGGCCAGTTTGATTAATATGAGCCATATTTGTACTCAGAATAGATTATTCAGTGTTCATAAATAGATATATGAATGAGTGCTCAAGGACTTAAAGTGATTTGTTAGTTACTGTTAAGAAGCTGTTAATTAAAAACCTATCAGTGATTCTCAAAGTTAAATATAACATCTAATTTCATGATGAGTATCTGCTCATGTTCAGTGTCCCATTCCTCCCTGTGTAGGTGCTCCCTTGGCTATTATGGTGACCCTCAGCTTCCCGGTGGCAGCTGCCATCCGTGTCAGTGCAGTCCAAGCGGATCTGTTCATGTTAAATGTGATCATGCAACTGGCCAGTGCCTCTGTAAGCAAGGTGTGACAGGACGGCTCTGTGAGGAGTGTGAACCGAGACATCTTCTTGTGGAAGATGAGTGTGTTTGTAGGTGTTTTTAAATTGTTTACTTTCCCAATGGGCTTTGGTCAGTTCCGGTGATATTTATGTGCACATGGTTGTTCCTTGAATGTTTTTATGATGTCAGGCCCTATTCTTTCTATGAAAGGGAAGAAATCTTAACAACTTAATATCTCTGTAAAACAGTGGGGGTTGGACTAGATAATCTCCAGACGTCCCTTCCCGCCTCAACCATTCTGTGAACACAGAGGAAACTACAGTAGAGATCATAACATCAGACAAGCAATTAATCCTTAAAATGGCTTATTTAGTGTTACGGACAAGTTTAATACTTTTTTGCTGTCTGTAGCATACCTTTATTTATTTGAAAATATTGAATTCCTGTTCATTGACCCTTTGGATGTGAGGTTGCTGTAATAATACTTTTGGAGTTATCCCACGTATGTAGGCATTCTCCACCAATAATTAGTCATATTCCACTAATAATTAGTCATGTAATTCCTTATGAGAGGGTGGATAGCAGAAAGACACAGCAAGTACAGTAATCTGCTTTTACAATTAATTGGGATTTAGGACTCAGGTTTTGCTTTGTATAAGTGAAAAAACCCCTCAAGGAATAAATGGAATTACACCACTATAGGCTTGAAATTCCTGTCTTCCTATCCTGTTTGAGTGTCGGTGGCATCACCCTGAATTTATAGCAATATAGCTAAATAGGCTCAATAACCTTATAATACTGCAAGCAGCTCAATAGCCAGCAGGATCAATAAGGCTTGAATGTGTGCTAACCTAAGGAGAGTATGTTTGGAATAGGTCCACTCTGGGGGCAGGAAGGGGAGGGCAATACTACAAACCTCTATACTTGAAATTATTATACTTAATCACTCTCAACTCAAAAGGTGAAGGCACATACTGTGTAAATAAAAATAAATTTCAGTATTTGGTGGCTTCTTTTTAATACTAATATTGCTTCCTCCTCTTAAAATGGTTTATTTAGCTTGTGATGACAACTGCACAGGAGTTTTGTTAAACAGTTTGGATAATCTCAACAAGGCCATATTTTCAATGAACCTTACTGGTGTTGCCCGTGTGCCCTATGGGATACTGTCAGAGTTGGAGAATGCAGCAAAACATCTGAAGGTAAAATGAACGCACAGATAGTGGAAATAGTCACACCTTTAAATCAAAACTTGCAGCCACTCCCGTGTGCCAGTAATTCAACAGAAGCCCTCCTGAAGTTTGTGGCTTGAATGTGTGTAAGTGATACCAGATTAAGACTGTTATGTTTAGTATAGAAATATAGCTTAAGTTATTTAGCTGTATTACTTTCTTTTCATTTGTTATACTAGCATTTAAGTAAATGGATGAATATATTTTTCAATCAGCACTGTGATTATTGAATGTGCTATATACATATGCTTCACCTGGATTATGTGCATCCCTAAGACTGGCACAGACCTACTGAAAGCAAGGGGAATAATTTTCAGCAATGAAATAGAAACATCAGGCCAGGTCTTTTCCCTTTTTGGTCCCTTTGCTAAAGAGCTGCCAAGGCATAGATCTCGAGGCTGTTCCTCTAGAGTCCTCCCCTAGAGTGGTAGGCTGCTTCTCCATTAGCCAGGGTGCCTGGGATGCAGTGGTTTGCTTTCCTTTTGGTTGTGTGGCAGTCCAAGTGCCTTACTCTGTCCTCCATCTCGGGACAAAAGCCAGGTAGAATGTTTCAGTGTTGGATACTTTCAGGCTGCTTGTGGCAAACTTTCTTTCCAGCTCCTCTCCCCCTTAAAGCATGAAATACCACATTTTGTGGTTCTAGAAGGTCATTTATTGTTGCTGAGGATTAAGTTCATGTGGTCTCTGCACAAAGGCAGAGATAAACAGAATCCTCCCTATTTCATGACCGCTAAAATGCACATTTATTGATAAGAGTCTGCGCAGCAATAAGTCAGGCAAAACAAGCTGTAAGACAGAAACAAAGCTATCTTCTTTGTATTCCACCATATCACAACAAAATCAAAATAATGTGAGCCTTCTTGTGCTGCTGAATTCGGCAAATTAAGAGTTCGAATTAAAATTTCTTCTATTTAAGATGTAAGGCAGACTGAATTTCAATCAATGTACTTCAAAATGTTAATAATTACAATATCTGAAGGCAAACTTGATTAAATTACATATTTATGCTTCAGCAGAGGTAGTCTTATCATTTAGGTTTTTTTGCTAACCTTTTAGTTACAAAGCTTCGGTTATGCATCCCTTTATGTCATAAGGCATAAAGGTACTGAATAACTGTAATACTTTAAGGATACAATTGACTTGCTTTCTGTAATTGTTTTGTGTTTGTATAGGAGCACCATCTTCTGGGACTATAAACATTCAATATGTAGCTTTTATTTAGCACTTTAATTATAAAACAAAGTCAAATCTTATGTAAAAATAAAAGCAGTTTAAGTTTCTCCTTTAGTAGTGCGTACATTTTTTTATATTAAAATCAAATGAAAGCTGGCTGTCACTCTCTTGGAAGTGGGATGCTAAAAGTGATATGCTAAAACCTCTTGTGACTATGATGTCATTTCTGTTCATGTAAAGCCACAATGTTCTTTAAACAACTTAATCTTGAGGGTAAGTTGGTAGTCTCGTAATTTTTCTGTTTGGAAGCAGGTATTCCCCTCTTTCTGGCTAATCAAAGATTACTTTCCCTTTTGCCTTGTACCAAAATAACTGTAGCTGGAAGCCAGAAAATCCCTATATTTATTTATGTGAATTACAGATCTTCCCTGAAGGGCTGTCCCCTGTACTGTATTGTGTCTTTGCCTTGTGCTGATCGCTCAGGAACTTGAGTATTTCCTCTTTTCTATGCATCAGGTGTGGGTTTTTCAATGAGAAAGTTATCACATCAGACCGTCTACTCCTCATTGCTTCTGCATCTCCAGTCCATCTGAGGACTTTAGTAGTTCTGTTTTTCTAGTTAAAGCCTCCTGCTTTACTCCTGATATACCTAGACATACTTACTGTCCCATTCTGGGTTTTTGAACTGGGCTTTTAAAGAAACCTTGTTGTGCTTTATCCCAGGAGGCTCAAGAGCTTCAGCTTCTGTTTCTCTTTCGCTTGTTCTTTCCTCATGCTGAGGAAAAGACTTTGAAATTTCCATTTGACTCAAGGCTGTTGGATAATCCTGTGTATTCTTTAAAAGGTTGGGCAAGATGATACTTATGATGGTATTTACAATGGTTGGCTCTGAAACATCTGAAATCTAAAAATAACCTTTCCCAAACTTGCTCTCTTTATAAGAAATGCCTTAAGTTTCTTTGCATCTTTAGAGAAGTGGTATTCTGTTGCAGGCCTTGACTGTATCAAATATGATACGCTTGGGTACAATGGCCTATTTATTGCCATATAGGGTAGTTTTGAGGTGACCTTGAACCCAAATACAGCCTATTATCCTCTCTTATTGGTGAGAGGATCCACAGGGCTGTTTGTGTTACCTTACCATGTCTGGTGGACCAAAATCCTGAACTCCTGAGTGCCGTGCACTGGGTTTTGACATGGAAACAGAGCTCTCCAGGATCATCCTCACAGATACACCCTAGATGCAGCTGTTTTGACTGCTAAAACAGTAGCAGCTGTGAGACTGGATGGAAGCATTTAATTTGAAGGGCCTTGGAACTTCTCAAAGTAGCTTATTTGGGCAGCTCAGACTGTGGTGAAATTGAGAATCAGGAAAGCAGAAATTATGCTTTCTTCTTATTACTGGATTGAAAGTAAGACATGGCTGGATGCTTGTTTCCTTATTTAAAGAAATGACACACTTTGTTGCATGAACTGCATCTATGTTATTACTTTACGTCATCTTATGTGCTTTACAAATCAGTCATTTAAAACATATAAATAATCTAAATAGTGTGCATAGTTATTTTCTTCCCAGAATTTTTCTGGACACCCAACAAAGTCTTTAAATTACAGTGTGCTGTTTCTTCTTGTTTTTTATAGGGCTCTATAGTTCCTAGAGAAGATCCAACTTACTCATTAGCTACAGCAAAAGAAAGTCTTCTGAGTTTATCAGGAGGAATTGATCAGTTGCATGAAGAGGTAGGTGCTGACTTCTTTCTTCTTAGTCTTTCTGGAGATATCCTTTGATATTTCATAGCATGGTACATAAACACCAAAGAGCTGTTTAGAAATTATTTTAAATCTAAGAATTCAGTGAAGGAATTCAGTCCATTCTGTAGTCTTTCTCAGGAGGGGAGTTAATTGGTCTGTGTAATTCTTCTGCAAACTACAGTGTTTTATGATATTGTACGGGAGATTTACATGGTTTCTGTTAAAGTTCAGAAACTTTTTGTACTGTGATCATTTAAGGCCCTAAAACTGGAGAAAGGGAGATACTTTCTTCTCACTGGTTTTAACATGTGGAGCTTACTCAAAATTATGTCATAGCTGAATATTCACCAAAAAGTCTTTGATACCTATAGTATTGTGTTTAAAATGATCTCAGCAGAAATAAATCTGTTGCAAATCCACATGAAAAGTAGACAACATTTGTATTCTTTATTCAGTTTTAACACAAGAGAAATTGTAAGTAGAAAATTGACAATAGTACTTCAGCCATTAGATCTCATTTGCTGACCATATGTACCTATAACTTTCTGACCGTGTATACATAATCTAACTAGGTGCTTGCACTAACGGTATTGTTATTGCTAATAGTGATGTATCTAGAAGAGTGATTTTCTTAAGATACGTTAGTTGTAGCTAAAAAAATAAGTAATGTTTGCTTTGTTAAAGAAATAACTTTGGTAATTATGATCTTATTGGTTATGAAAATAATTGATAACACAATTCTTCACTGATATCAGAGGCTGGAACTTTCAATATAATTAAGGCATCTGCAAGCATGGAAACATCAGAGATTTACGAATCAGCTAGGTCTACCTTATCAAAAAACATTGTTTCCTCTCACAAAATATTCTCAATATTGGGGAAAAAAGTGTAAAAACCATAGACAAATGAAATTAATTATTCAGTGTTTTAGAACAGTCAAAGATTATCTCTGATTTTATTCTAGTCATCTAGATTTTTGAAAAAAGCTTGGAAGCTTAACAAAATGACTCAGGAAACCAGCAATAAAAGTCAAGAACTGACTGGATTTATTGACACAGTACATACAACCATCAAAGGTATCCTGCTTTTAAGATATTTCCACTTCTTTACAGAATTTAGAAGGGTATTTCCTTCGCAACTCTTAAAGAACTATTTACATGGAAAGTGCTGCAATTTGCACAGGGTGTTCACATATATTCTTTTTTTAATGGTATGACTAAATTGTTTATTCTTCTACTTAGTGCTTGCTGAAGTTGCTATGTCACTAAATGAAACACTGGGCCTGGATCTCCCTCTGTCAAATGCTACATCTCAGAGCCTGCAGGATGATATTTCTGCCCTTTTGGATGCATTGCGCAAGAAAGATTTTGTTCAACAGCACCATAATGCTACCAGTGTCTTAAAGTAAGCCTGTTCTACTGAAAACTTTATTTCGCATATGTCTATACTATGCAATACTGCTTTTTGGAGAGATATCTGGAGAAACATTGTGCCATAATAAGAGGCCGTGTGATGATAACTAGCCCAGGTAGAGCTATATGAACTCTGAATTTGGAGTTACATGATCTGAAGATATTTGGGCATCCCACATGATGCTAATATAGCCAAAGCCTGTTCATTTGGATGTGATACAAAATGCCCTTGCAATAAGTGAAAAGACTCACTGGTTTCAGTTTGTTTCAGATCTGGCCCTAATACACATTTCCTTGTTGCTTTTGGCTAGGAGATACAGAACTGTCTCAATCAATTGCAAGCCCAGGTCATGTCAGGTCTGCTGACGGACATGACGATTTATTGTCACTGGAATATGTATGACATAGATTTGCAAATGGAACCAAGACATTTGTTTCAGCATTCTGAGCCACTGTTTAGGATTGTATTCCATTGTCTTGATTTGTCCCCAGTTAAAGGCTATTTTAAAATGGCTTTTATATTCATTATTAGTGCTTATTGCCAGACTTGGCAGTACAAAACATAGACTGTTCCAACAGTCCGCAAAATTTTTGTTCCAGCTTCAGAAATACTAAGTATTGCTCTAGCCCACCAAAAGCTGTAAGAATGTTAACATTGGCTTCAAGGGGCAAAGATTTAGACCAGAGTGGAATATTTCTGAAAATTTGACTTTTCTTTATTAAGTGCTTTGGATTAGGCAGGATAGAATGTTTGTGTCGGTAGCATATCTGATTCTGTTCAAACAGACTCCTGTGCTTGTTCTTGTGCTGAATCTTAAATTGTATAGAAGCTAAATGGACGTGAAAACGGACTAGAAATGTACCATTTATTCTTATATTTATTAGGAACTTCAAATAGGTTTTTTTGCACTTACAAAAATGTCTCAAAATGTCCTTTTGCATAGTAACAGAATGTTCTGACTTTCAACGTCAGCTTTTGAGCAGTTATACAAGGCATTTGTAAATTAACTTTTTCAATTATAGGCTCTGTTGAAATTTCTGAAAGTTCTCTGATAAGTGTCCTTTGACAGATCGAAGAAGAGAGTTAATAAGATCTATAAGATTGTTTGCTCTGCAGAATTTATCATGCAATGCAACTGTAAATTCAAAACTGATTTAAATAATCAGCTTGCCAGTCCATTTTTTAAGGGAGCAGAAGTTACCACATCATTCACAGTGGACTGAACTTGTGATGACATACTGTTAAGCAACATTTGTAACTAATGTCTTCGCACATTTGCCACGTAAGGCAAAGTTCCCAAACAATTTGAAACATAACCTTTTTACTCTACACTGAAATAGAAGCCGTTACTGTCTTGTTAAAACACTTTAATTCTTGTAACTTTTTTAAGGCTATGGCTTCTGACTGTAAGGACCGTGAATTATTAGTTTTAGGAAATACATGCAAATGCGTATCTGCTGTTCAATAAGGAAGATGGAATGTGTTTTGCTGTGTATAAACTAGGTTTCTTTTGCTTTGGCTAAAGATCTATATGATTTGAAATCAGATTAAAAGAAACAAACTTTTATGTAAAAGTATCATTACAGGAGTTGCAGTGTGCAGCGTATGTGCTGAAATAAAGAGAAATAAAGGAACAGACTTTCAGGATAATTTTCAGTTCAATACTGGAAAGTGTTCAAATGGAGATGCAAATATTCCCCAATAGAACAGCTGAAGCAATTAACAACTGACAAATTTGGGGGGATTTTGTATTTCCCAGATAATGTCTGTTACTGATTAAAAAATATAAGTGCAGCGATTGCTCATTTCAGTGTTCATTTTTATGAGGCTATTTATTTTTATTTGTTATTTAAACTTTTCAGGACTCCTGGGTATATATCTTTCAGTTCTGGTTACTAGTTTCTTTCCAGTGTCAGTCCTCATAATTGATGTTTTGATCCTACATTTGAAATATGAATCACTACAATTAAGTTATAAAGCAGTCCCAGAAGAATGTTTCTTAGAGATTTTGTTGTGGGGGATGTCCCAAATTAAGTCCAAGCAAAAGTGATTTATACTAACCCCTTTCCCCTCTAGGCACCACATACAAAGTTTATGAACTGTGTTACTGCCCTGTCCCCCAGGCAGTCATCTTTTTGTGTGGTAAGACAAGTGACTAAGCTACCGTGTGTGTATGCTATTATAGAAAAAAATTGCAGACTTTTGTAAGAAGACGCATTTAAATTAATTTCACATGACCCCATTTTCTCCTCAAGAAATCCATGCCTAAGTTTCTCCTTCACCTTTTATTTATTTTCTGATTCCTCTCTTTGTCAGAGCTGCAGAAAATTTGTTGATCCACGTTCAGAAAGAATATCTTAAACCCCAGCAGGAGCTTGCTGAACTAAAAAACGATGCAAGCCAGCTCTTATCAAAGCACAACAGCAGACTGCAAGATGCCCAGGACCTGGTGAATGAGGCGCTCACAAACATCAATGAGACCAGTCGCTTGTTTCCTCTTATCTCTAGCAACCTGGCAGAGTTGAATGTAAGACTGGACAATCAGTGTGGTTGCATAAGAAATATCAAATATGAAATTGTGTTAAAAGCTGCTTTTTAGACTTTAATAAAATTGTACATGTTTGAACATGTTAATATATGTGATACCTTAAAAACTCAAAGGAAACCAGACCCCTTTTTGAAAACCAAAAAATGATTGTGTTATGTGAACTCATCTGCACTAGCTGACTTTACAAACTACTATAACACACTTGATTTATGCTATAGGACAAAAAGCTAAATATAAAGGAAGGTGAAGAAGTCTCGACCATGCTCATTAAAGAAGGGAAGGTCCTAGTGAATGCTGCTGCTGCTCTTGCCCAAGATGTAAAGAACTCTACATCCGTAAGTTCTTAAGTTTTAACATCCTCTTCGACACTACCAGGTGTATTTTGCTATTGAAAAAAAAAGAGGAAACCATTTTGTTGTGCAGAACCTGGAAGTCCACCAGGATGGGTTAGGCCTATGGAGCACCAAACTGCGACACCACGTGGATGAGCTGGTGATGCAGATGTCTGTGAGAGGAGTGCTTGACCTGGTATACAGAGCCGAGGACCATGCCACCCAGTTCCAAAGACTTGCAGATGCACTAGAGAGGTGATAAACTCAAGAAGTATGAAATCGAGAGAAATTTACAGTAGTGTCAGATTTAATTTAAATAGGTAGTAGCTTAATCCACTAAAGGAATTCCCTGCCCGTGGCAGGGGAGTTGGACTAGATGATCTTTAAAGTCCCTTCCAACCCAAACCATTCTATGATTCTATGATCAATTTTTATTCCCCATTTCATTTCAAGTGCTTTTTACTTTTAATGCAGTGTGACTTTATTAAATGATATGGATGAGGTTGATTAGTCTCACATTTCATGTGGCTGACTTACACAGTAACTAGTGAGTTACTGAATGCTCAATGAGTATACCGTGGTATGGCTTGAAAAGCTTCTGGTCTGTGTATGAATACTTCTTGACAATATATCTCTGAATTTCATCAAGAAGCTATTCCTACTATGCCTCCATTATTGTTGCTTTCAAAGCACCTTGCAGAAATGAGTGAGTTGCAATCTCAAATCCACTCAAATGCACTCTTACAATTTGAAAGTTGGGAAGTCATTCCAGTTAATTCAATGGAAATTAATCTTCTATCCCAGGAATCCTTCTAGGATTCTTGCTGGTTTGTCTTTTAAAGTCAGTAGATATGTGTTAAAAGTTAAATCATACCAGATTTGAAAATTTACATGTATTTTAAGTTTGAAAACAGCAAATTTTGCTCTGAGTAACACTGAGCAACTTTGCTGACTTCACTGCAGCCGGATAAATTCAATAAAGCAAAATTTAATACAGAATGGCTTTCAGATGCTTATAATTTCCTCCTAGATTCTGATTTCTCTACTTTGCTTTTGAGGAACCTGTTTCTGTTCTGTTGTTTAGGCGATGTGATTTGTTTGTTCTAAGCGACTAAGCGGCTTTATAAATTGAAAAACAAAAAAAATAGAAAAAGAAAAAGAGGAAAAGGAACAAAACAGAACAACAAGGAATAAAACAAAAAAAAAAGATTAAAACCTTCTTTGAACTGATTTTTTCAGTTCAAAATAATGAATATAAAGCCCCTTATGCAACATAGGGCAAGGTGTGCTCATTTTTTCAGAGTGCATCATGTATTCTAGAAAGATGTGCATGTTGTAACTGAAGACATAGAACTTAGTGCTTGATTAAGATACTCTCATGAAAACAGAATTACTTGTTAATTCTCTATTTAGTGGCCTCTCTAAAGTAAGAAATGTCACTCTGAACACAACTGCTGCTGTCTACACCCACTCCAGTGTTAAAAGTGTGATTGAAAGAACAGAGAGTTTGGCAGATGATGCATCTAGAGTTGTAAATGGCCCATTGGATTTAGTAAGTATCAATATTAGTATTTTAATTAACGTCTTTCCCTTTCTCACTTTGGAATATTTGTTCTAATTGTTTCTGCACTTGCTGAAATTTGAGTCTTCTTGATGGAGGCATGTATGGCAGCCTGTCGTGCCAACTAGCATATACTGTATCCTGAATTTGTACTCCAAGGCGGTAATGGTACCAGATTTCATGTTCTGTTTACCTTGCTTTTCTCTCTGCCACAGTACCATTTCACTATTTTTGTTTGTTTGTTTTTTTAGTGAGTGTTTATATCAGTCATCTGACATGCATTCCTGTAGAACTTAAGTTCCCAAACCTCTGGTGCTCCCTTCCATCTTTGGAATTATTCAACCATCTACTTATTTGACCTGTCCCTCTTCCATTTCTATCTAGGTATTCCCAGCCACAACTATTTCGCTTAGTCAAGGACATTTTATAACAAAATATATGTTTGTGTCTTATCTGCCATCCCTCTGCCTTGCAAGATTATCAGGTTGTTATTGAAACAGTAGATTAAAAAGACCTGACCAGTTACCAGTCTGACCTTATTACTTTCATATTATTCTATTTCCCCCCTTTTATCTCTTTCTGCTTTTCCTGATTGTAAACCCAGGGAAGGAATGGACTATATTTTATAAGTGTCATGCACATTATGCCTGGAGAAACAAATATGTGACAATGCATTTATATGATAGTGATCAAAATAGTTAGCATTGTTTTGTGAGCTTGTATGTTATTTTGTAACACTCTGTCTTATTAAAGCTTTGTACAGCATGAATCCTTCAAGGTACTTTTCCAGATTTTCCAGTTGGAGAAATGGGTTAAAAGAGCACTTTTAAAGACTGGGATTTTGAGATATCTCACTTTAAAGTGCTCAATGCTGGGAATTTTGACTTAGGCCTGGAACTAGAATTACTGACGTTCCAAAAGGCAACACTGAATCAGTAGCAGTGTTCAAACTAGAATTTGGTAGGCTTTGTTTCACAGTCGTCTTTTTTTATTAACTCACAAAGAGATTCAATGTCACGTTCTTGGACAAATGATTGCAACTTGTATTTTTTTTAATTGATGCTTAATAAAGTAATAAATAGAATATCTCATAAATAATGAGAATATTCAGTAACTTGAAGTAGACATCTGCAGATACTTAAATGTTTTCAGTTGAATTTCTGTTTTTCATATGTGGCAACTGATGTCTGTGTTTTTCAGCCAGAGGAATCTCTCAGTCGTCTTGGAAAAGAAACTCTACTGCTTAGCTCCAAATTTCAGAATGAAGCTAAAAATCTGAAGAAAAAAAGTGATGGTCAGTTCTTTAGAGTTCACATTTCTGCTTCTGTTTCTTTTTGTATATCCTGTTTTGTGGTTTGGGTTTTTTTTTAATGTGGGTTTTTTGTGTGTTTTTGTTTGTTTGTTTTTAAACGAACATAAGCTAAGCTAAAATACTACATATGACTATATGTGACTATATACATATTTTCATACAATTAAGATAATGTATTCTAGAGTCACGTAGTATTTCAGTTTTTTGGGTAAGAATATAATTTTTCTCTGTAAACATTTTAAAAATTGGCCTTCACTATACCTCATTTACCTCCAAGCAATAATTTCTTTAAATGGCTGTTTTTCCAAATGTTATGAATTAAATCATTAGGGATTGTGCAGTAGACATAAAACAAATAATTCTTGAAGAAATCCATTATTCCAGTTTTATCTAGTGAGTCATGGATTACAAAAGTATGTAGGATGGTATATTTAAATCATAATCGCTTTTACTTGTTCCTTCTACACAGCTGAAATACAGTAACAAACTGAATTATTTTTGTCTGTACAAAAATGCCTTTTGGCTCAGAGTCGCTCTATAAATTCCAAAATCCTTTTGTTTTTTTATTACTCCGAAGATACGAGCAAGGCATTGAAGTCTGCACCATGGAAGTTCAAAAGCATTTTGAACACAGACTTTGTGTAGGAGCAGAGGCTGTCCCTAAGGGAAGTTTTGGATAAAATTGGACAGACAGTGAATGTTTCACAGAGATAAACTGTAACTGTAAAATGGTCTTTGCTTTTAATATCAATGGCTTTACAAATATGTATACATTTTATGTAATTCAGGTGGACAGAATACATACCTTTTTTGTTCCTTCTGTTCTACGTATTTTTATTTCTAGTGAGAAGATTCTGCAAACAGATCACAAATAAATAAAAGAAAAACGTTTCTTTGGCTCCTGTCAGATATTACAAAAAGTGAAGAACATTATAAAAATTATAAAAGTTCACAATCATGGAATCATTTTAGTTTATAGCCTTTTATGTTTCTACCAATTCAGTCTGATGGAAGTGGACAAAAAGGGTAACTTTGAATGGAACAGTGCCCACAGGAGCTTATCTGTGCGCTTCTGTGCATTCATTTTGCAGTCCTGTTTGTAAAATGCTCTTTCTGTTGAAAAAACCAGAAAAGTTCCATTGGTTAAATACGTGAATGCTTGTTATCCCTATACACAGGGTTTGTGTGCGTTGTGTGGTATTTGTTTATGCATGGAAAAATCACAGTTATTTCTTCTAACAGGCCTTTTATTTGGATTGAATGGGTTGAACAAAAAGGTAGAAATGATTCAGGAAAGTACTAATAAAATTGTAAGCCAGCTTAATGATTCCCTGTTGACACTAAGAGCATTGCCTAATGGTAAGTGAAATTTATATTGACATTCTCCTTATTACAGAACTGTCTAGTACAGTTGTAATAAAATCCTGTTCATTGTCTGATTGCAGAGACCTAGCAATAAACTATACTGGAGACTCATTTAGCCTCCTCCCTTACAAGGAATATCTTCCATTTTTTTTAGTAAACCCATGAAACATAACTGGGTTATCACATAAGGACTGTAGTCTGATTCCCATTTCACACTGCTGTAAATCAGGCGAGGCTCTGAAAACAATATAATTACACTGATATGAGAAGAGAGTGAAGTCCTAGAATATTTAATCCCACATGGAGAGAAACTTATATGGAACTGTGAGGTTTTGCTTTCTTTTGATAGCTTGTTTCAAAATTGTTTATACTGCGCTGTGAATTTTATCATCTGTGTCTAAATGTTTTCTTGTTGTCAATGCTGACTTCATTTAACCGACTAAAATGTTCTTTCTGTGCTTTTCCAAAACAAAAGAATTCCCTTTTTAAAAAAAAAATCATTATTTTGGATAAAGGCAAGACCTAGAGTTCATGGAAACTAATAGAGAAAATGTCTTTGAAGTTGTGAATAAGAGGGTGTGAAATACTTTGCCAACCTTAATAATGTTTTTTTTAAGGTAGAAAAACACTCATAAAGACCTCCTGCCTGGGTTGTTGGGTTGTACTGTATGTCCAGATTAGAATGCTAAATCCAAAGCTTTAAAATACCCATTTTACAACTCAGGCTCTTACGGGTGATATTAATGATAAAGTTACTGGATATTAATTGTAGGATGCTAACATAAAGCTGCACATTGAAAATTAAGGCATTATTAAAATCATAGGACTGTCCTCCTTAACTCACAGCTTAACATTGTTTGATTTCAGTTTTGTTGTTACATTTCTTGAAGTTTTTTCTTTTTTTTTTAATCTGGGCAGAGATTCATGCTGGTGTTGCCCTCTGTATAGGGTACTGGTGCTGAAGAAGGATCCCTGCAGACCTAAATCAGGCCTTTTGTGCCAGCTGTAGCATCTTCCCACTATTACGGGCACAGGGGATGTAAGCGGCAGGCTGAGATTGGGAGTGGTGCACTCACTATATAAGTGATCATAGCTCAAAGCAAAGGGTGTAATAGACCTTCTGCCTCACCAGCTTTCTGTAGGATTCAAAACATAAGTCTCAGGCTAATGACTCTGGGTGCCAGTAGTCAGGGAACTTAAATACTGGGCCTGATGTATTCATATAATGTTCCTGTTGGGATAGGCTGAATCAAGTTCCCCATCACTGCATCCTGTGTCTGTATTGTATTCAGAGCTGGTCATGAAAAATAAAACATTTTTCCTAGAATTCAAAACTTGGATTAATCAAGTCTTCTGATCAAAAGACTTGAAAATCTAAACTGACAAGCCTTAATTCAAATTGCTGTAAATTCTGTTATTTATATATGTGTGTAATATATTTTATTGTTATATACCTCTCTGTGTGTGTGTATGAACAAACGTAACTATATCTATAGCTATATCCATATCTGTATCATCATCTTGGGAACATTTACCATGTTTTTTTTCAGGGCCATAGCTGTGGCCATTTTCCAACTTAATAACTGGGCAAGAGGAGCCTCCTGGCACTCCAGTTTCACAGAAGGCAAACTTCCCACTCTGTAAGCCATGATGCATTCAACAGTTAAGCAAAGTTAGATCACAGAAGGTCTTGGTTTGGAGCTTCCCTCACAGACTGAAGAATACAAACAAAAATATAACTCTTACTATGAAAGGAACATAACCGACAGCATTTCTAGTGTTTTGACTATGTAACTGTGTTGTCATGAAGCCAGGCATTTATTACTCCCAAGTATGTATGAAACCTGTGAATTTTTTTTAACCTGGGAACTGTGTTTCAGATACAAGGAAATACATGCTTGAGGTGAAAGAGCTGGCTGTGTCTGCAAACACTGGTGCTGTGGTGGGTTTAAGTCAGTTTGGGGATTTCAGTCAAAAGCTGCTGAATACGTCTTCTACATTGTCCCGAGTTAATGACACATTGAGGAAAACTAGTGAACTTATAACTGATTCATCAAAAGCTGGTAAGTTTGCTGCTTCATTGCTCTTTAGAAATGTCACTGCTTGCAGAAGCAGTACTAATATTCAATTTTAATAGGCATTAAATATGAGTCTGATGGACTGAAAGTTTCTTCCTAATTCAATAAAAATGTGCTAACTTTTTAAAAGACCTCTAGAGGAGTCACATGGGATACCCTTAAGAATGCATATTCCTTACTGGTATTTAAAATTGCTGAAAACAAAATGATCAAAAACAGGCCACCTTGGCTAAGTATTTTAGCAATGAACAGTACGTTTCTCTTTCAACCTGCCTCAACATTTTGTTTATGTTTTGGCAGCAATCACAGCTGGAAAACAAGTTAAAGAAGTCGAAGCACAAGCAAGTCTTTTATTGGATAGGCTGAAACCTTTGAAAATGCTAGAGGAGAACCTGAACAGAAACCTGTCTGAAATTAAAGAGCTCATCAGCCAGGCCCGCAAGCAGGCAGCATCTGTAAGTTCCATCATCCCAGACTTAACTGGCTTCACTTTCACTTTTAGCAGGGAAGTCCTTTGAGATAAAGAGCCTAAAATTTACTGTCACAGTACCTGGTTGTTCCGGGGTCTCACTGAAGTCCAAGACCATTGACTGATGCTAAAAGCATACTGGAAGGGCTGTTGGTATGTTTTATAGTTTTAGCTTCAAGTTTCTTATTGCATTTGTGAGTTTGTCAGAACAGCAAGGCAGTAATTTATTTACTATTCCCTTTTGTTTCCTATAAAAATAATGAAATACAATATGTCAGAAAGCAATCAGAGAGGTAATTTGGTGAGAAAGAGACAAGTGAGGGGATGGTGCTGCCATTCTTTTTAGGACAAGATGTTAATTTCTAAGCTTATTTAGAGATTGATGTGGAGTGCCTCCATATAACATCAAGTGTCATTACAAATTTTTTAACAAGAGTGTTGATTCTATCAATAAATTTGCCATCTATGCCCTGCCATGTCCATATGTTCATCTTTGCAAGAAGCTGCTGTGCATCCAGAATACTTTAAGACAAATAATATACTCATTTTTAAATCTCTGCACCCCCCTTAAAGACAACAAAAGTGAATCAACTGTATTATGGACCTTATTAAACTGTGAGGGGAATATGAAAATGACTTGGCACTCAGTAATTTTTGGTATGCCTTTGGCTTTAGTATGGGTATGTTATTGTAAGGCTTAGGGAGGTTTTGTTTTAAAAAATAAAAGGTTTTCAGTTCTTTCTGCAGATCTCCTTAATTATATGGTTATTGCTTCTCTGTCACAGTCTACTGAAGCTTAATGAATCCACTGCAGAAAAGAGGGAGTAGTATTTTCTGAAGTGTCATAAACCACAGAGGTTCCTGGCAGGGTGAAAAGAAGTATTAGCAAAATCCCCTTCTCCAAGTTTGAGAGTTTGTTCTGTTGTTTTGTAAACTTTTACTAGAGGAGAGAAACACTATATATCTGTGTCCATATGTGTATGCACATGTATGCTTTATGTATTTAGTTGTTACAGGCATATTCAATGAAGTTGATGAAGTTAAGGATTTTCTGTTGTTGAAATGGGTTTTCTGTCATTACACTACCAAGCTCCTTGGAGTTTGGCTGCATTTAGCTTGAATCGATGTCCTATTCAGTATAGTAGACAGTGTTCAAAGGAGTTAGTGGTATGACAACAGGAATATGAATTTCTCTACTCAATCTTTAAAAAGTTTAATGTGTAATATATTCACAAATGGTTTTTTTGAATAATCATGTAAACTGTGTTGTAAAACTTTGAAATAACCAGAATTATTGGAGACTGTCTGCCTTTTAAATTTTAGAAAAAAAAAATTTTTCTCTCAACATAGACTAGAAAGTATGTTTCCTTTTTTTTTTTTTAAGAAAGGTTTTTAATTTCTGTATCTTTATTTTCTGATGTTATTACAATGGCTTTTACTGATATATGGGTTTCTGATCCAAGTTTTATTGTTATTTTCTGAGGTATTTGAATAGTTTAATTTACTGGCTTCAAATCTCCTAATTAAATGAGTGAATTATGACAGATTTCATTCTTTTCTATTTGTGCATCTCTTTGTCAAGTGATACCTAGGAGATTGCTAAGATCTAACCCAAGTAGCAATACTTAGATTGCGTGAAAGTATCTCAGCAAATGGCTTGCCTTTGTTGGTCGGAAGCTAACTACATATTTCAGAAATATGTGCTGTGTGCACTGAGACTTGTATAGATTCCATTTCCTCCTTTCCCCAGATTAAAGTCGCAGTATCAGCAGACAGAGATTGCATTCGTGCTTACCAACCCCAAATTTCATCTACGAATTACAACACCTTAACACTCAATGTGAAAACTGCTGAATCAGATAACCTCCTTTTCTACCTGGGTAGCAATGGAAAGGTAAGTTTCTGGCATACATTTACTGAACGTGATGGTAGTCAAATGTTTTAAGTGACCATGTATATGTTTTTTTGTACTTGATTTCAAACTAAATATCCAGGTGAGGCCTCTTGCAGACAAATATGTTACTAGGGGTGGAAATATTTTTGTGCCTTAGATGATTCCAGAGATCCTCAAAGGTAAAGAATAAAAGCACCTGATTCCTTAGCATTGCCTTTTGTTCATGTCATTAAACTCCCCCTTCCTTTTCCCATGCTGTGCATTAACCTCATGGAGTGTAATACTCTGTGTGATGCTTTCACATAGCATGCTGGAGTATATCAAGCGATTTGCCTGGTATCACAGAGGAAGTACTTGAATGTGGCCCTCATGAGCATGGTGCATTCACCCACTTGAAAAGGAGCATGATGGCTCACTGTCACATAGCCCTCCTCTTCCTTCCCTCTGTAATCCTAATAAATGCACAGCTGCTAGCTCCTTGTGGCACAGTACCATGTGACAGTACTTTTTCACAGACTGGTAGGTCACTTCACATACACTCAGAAGTGCATATTTCTGTATGTCTACGTGTGTGTACATCACATGTTTTTATATATCTATAAAGAAAACATTCACCTACTTGTATATAAGCTGAGATTTTTGGTCTCATTAAAAGTAAAAATGAGGAAAAATTTACTGGGCCTGATTTTGCTAAAAGTCAACTCCTGTAATATGGGATGTAGGGACATGAATCTGGAAAGACTTCCTCAATGTTACATGTTGAAATACACAAAACAGAAACTACATTTTCGATGCCATGTATTAGAATAAGCCCTGCTTTTTTTCAGACAGACTTCCTTGCGGTGGAGATGCGACGTGGTAAGGTAGCTCTTCTTTGGGATTTGGGCTCTGGATCAACAAGAGTGGAATATCCCGATTTTCAAATTGACAACAACAAATGGCACAGAATACATGCAACCAGGTAATTTAAATGAGAATGGCATAAATGTTGGATAGGAAAATTGATTATTATTATTTTTTTAATGAGATGACTGTACTGTAGAAATGTCCAGCTAGTGAGTGAACTTGGCATAAACAACACAAACCATCTTCTGAGTTTTCTAGTGACAAGATTTTTCTTGTCCTTAAAAAAAGAAGCCAATAGTATGTGTTGATTAAGCCTGGTTATTTCTAAAACTATTTATTAGTATTTGTACTTGGCAGGTTTGGAAAAACAGGTACACTCAGCATAGAGGAAATGAACTCCAGTCAGAAGCCTTCATCTAAATCTGCAACCTCTCCAGGGACAGCCAGCATACTGGATGTTAACAAATCAACCCTAATGTTTTTCGGAGGACTTGGAGGGCAAATCAAGGTTAAATTCTGAGATCAGCATTCTGTAAAATGTTTTTATCATGTTTGAGATATACTTTTGACTTAGAAATCATTGCATGTATTGGTTACTTCACCAAGAAATGGCAGGTACTCTGAACACAAAGCAAAAATGCTATAGGGATGTTCTAGTATCCTGAAGTTAATTTTCCCTGGAAATTTTTGCATAAAGTGTTAACCAGGGCAGGCTGTGTGTGCATGCATGATGCGTAGACATTACACAATGAATTTGTTTTTTGTTTCCTTCTTCCATCCTTTTTTTTCTTTGTTTCCTTCTTTGTTTCCTTTTCTTCTTTCTTTCCTTCTACCTTCCTTCCTTTTAGTTTGCCATTGTTATTCATGCTGTGAGGCATGTAAGTAGGTCAAGGACATTGTTATTTTACTTTTTTACTTGCTGCAAAACTAATCTATTATGATTTAAATGATAATTGTTAATAGTTATGCTAAAGCATGTTGTTCTTTTGTTATGATTTATATCTAATAAAGTTAGAGTTCAAGGAAAACAACCAAGCAAAAATTTGGCTGCATAATTTTCAGAGTACTTAACATTAATTGTATTCATGAATTATTTCTTGTCTTATAGAAATCGCCTGCTGTTAAGGTGACCCATTTTAAAGGGTGCATGGGAGAGGCATCCCTGAATGGCAAATCTATCGGTCTTTGGAACTACATGGAAAGAGAGGGCAAGTGCAATGGCTGTTTCGGAAGGTATTTTGTCTCAGTCTCTTTTTTTGTAACAGATTTAGAGTAATTTACATCTGTAATATCTATTTCTGTACTCGCTAAAAATAATGAACTCAGACATGCAGTGTTTCATTGATCATTAACTTACAGTTCTGAACACACTGATCTGAATGTGCCAGTGGTGTCAAATAATTTCATTGTATGGAATTTTGTCACTTATTAATCACTTTTTCAGAGGAGTTCTATTGCTGTGGTCTATTTTGTGCATTGAAAGTAGGGACTGCCAGTGAACCAAACTATTTTGGAATGTTTGCTTCCCAGTAATTTCCAGCAAGACAAGTTTAGTCTTTCCTAGGATGAGAAACAGGGTAAAGCACTCTTATTAAAAAAAAAATCTATAGCAAAACTGTAGCCACTGAGCTTGCTACCATTCTTGTAATCATTGTGAAAGGGGATTGCAGACTGTACTAATTCTATATTTAAGGAATTGAAAAGAAATATGCTTGACCATATTCCCTTTTGCAGAATGTTTCATGTAGAAACAGCAGAGGGTGCTGCTTGATTGTATGAAATATTTTTTACAAGTAGTATATTGCAGGGAAAGGGGCTAATAGAACATTTATTGTAAGTGCAATTATGCAAAGCATTTTGATAAAGGCATGACATGTTTTGAGTAAGAGGGTGTATGTTGTAACAATCATTTTTTCCCTTAAGAAATCATTGGGTTTTTTCCATACATTAGAGAAGAACATTTTTTATCTTGTATACATCCTTCCCCACGGCTACATCATGTATTGTGAGATCCTGTAATGAAAGTGGCCTTTGGCTGGAATCCTTCAGTTATTCATAATATCAAGATTCAAGCCTCTTTCCACACTTTCTAATCATACTGCCTGGGAGCTGCACTAACTGATCTAACTTTTCTTATATTTTATATAAAAATGACTGGAAAACCACAAATCTTCAGTTAACATTTTTAACTGTTTTTTCTACTTCCGTAGCCCACAGGATGAGGACACTTCATTCCATTTTGATGGCAGTGGATACTCAGTTGTGGAGAAGGCACTCCGCTCAACAGTGACTCAGATAATAATATTTTTCAGTACCTTTTCACCTAATGGGCTTCTTCTGTATCTTGCTTCAAATGGCACTGTAAGAAAATGGATCAGATTCTTACGCTGTCAAAAACTATGTTTAGGTCACTTAATGGTTTCTTGCTTTCTTTTTTGTTATTTTTCAGCTTACATTTATTAAAACAAGTTATGTTTGTATAGATTATCACCTGCGATTGACATCATAAGCCAAAGGAGTAAGGACAGGAACCCTAGAGATAACTCTTTAGAGCAAATATTCATATGAATAAGCAATGAATAAGCAATGCAAAGAATTCTGCATAATTTATTTTATTTCTAGACTAAAATTAATGATTATTTAACTGAAGGCAAGAAAAAGAAACAGTAGGGACAAAAAACTAGTTTTGTTCAGTTGGAAGAACCTTTGCAGAATGTAAAATCTTTTGGAACTGAGCTTGCAGAAGGACAATATAATATTGAATAGGCATATTGAATTAAATCCGTAAGATGGGAATTCAGTAAACTGAAATAAATTGAATAAAACTCCCTGCAACAGCACTATAACCTAGACCCATCTCCAGACCTTCATTTTCATATGCAGTGTACCGCATACTTAGCTAGTGGTTTTCTTTTCCTGAAGGAGGATAAAGCTTTGTTTAGATACAAATTGTTTCAGAGTCACTGCATTATTCATTTGCTTTGTTATGTACTCACTGCCTGGATACATTGCACAATGATATCTGACTTAAGTTTTACAGTGCAGAGGGGGCAGTTTTAATACAATTCAGAAAGTCTTTTTTACTGTGTGAAGAAGCCCTTTGTTTCTTGCAGGAAGAATATTGTAGTGTTATGCTAACAGTCAAATCAAATTACTCCCAACTTCATCCAAAAAAAAGCAAATTGTGACATTTGTTATTTAAACCTTCCTCTGCTGAGTAATCGAGCCTGATGATACATTTAAGTAAGAATAACAACAAAACAAAACAAAATTACATCCTTGTGAGGTACATGTAACTTAATTTTCCTAAACATAGCAAAGATAAGTGTCTTGGGCCTAAAAAATAGTCTAGGTACAAAACTTACCAAACCTTTTTCACATAGTAGCCCAAACCTGCCAAGGATACATCCTTTTGGAAGATAATATTTCCAGGAATTTAATCTGTCATTTGTTTGTTTTTTTGTGTTTTTTTTTGGTGGTGTTTGTTGTTTTTTTTTTTTTTTTTTTTTGGGGGGTTTTTTTTTTTTTTTTTTTTTCCCCCCCAGAGAGATTTCTTGTCCCTTGAGCTTGTTGATGGCAAAGTGAGGCTGACTGTTGATCTAGGTTCAGGACCTCTTGCTCTTACAACAGAAAATTGTTACAACAATGGAACATGGTACAAAATTTCATTCAGTCGGAACAAGAAACAAGGTAGGCTACAGACTGAAGAAAACACGTGTCTGCACATTTACAAATACAAATGTCTAAGATAGCCACAGGGAACATCACTGCAACCAAATCTGGTCACTTCCAATGCAGTTTCTTTAGCAACCACACCTATGTTACTTTGCTTTTAGAAGGAGAGCAGTGTGAATCTTGTGCTTGGTTTGGCACATCTTATAAAGAGCAGGTAGTGCAGAAGCTGCCAGACAAAAGCATATCGATGGTCTTTAAAGAGCAAAAGATCTTCTTCCAAGTCTGTATATCAGGGATCATGTTTTCTGTTCTGCGTTTTAATAGTACCTAGTACAACAGTATTTGGGGTCTAAGTTTGGCAAGTAATGTAACACTATATTATTAGTATTACAAATAATACGTATTAATAACTATAACATATATATATTTTCCTGTAGACTTCCCCAGATTCGGTTTTGTTGGAGAAGAATGAATGAGATTAACAGAATAGCTGGAAGTACAATAAATTACTCATTCTAAAAATAATAAGATTGTCCATACATGTTTGAGTCAATGAATACATTTTCCTTTATTGGAGACAAGATTGCCAAAATGGAAGAATGTGTCTTTGTGTCCTTCTCCAGATCTTTACTCTCTTTTCTTTGCAGGAATTTTGGCAGTCATGGATGCATATAACCTTAATTATAAAGAAACCAAGCAAGGAGAATCT